>NC_080385.1:96272212-96572212 GCF_014773155.1 Arachis stenosperma
TCTGGCACAGTTCTTACAAATGCTGACACAACATGATAAAGAGGTAGATCAGGAGTCTACAGACTGTTACTGTTTCCATTTGCTGTAAAGATCAAGCAAAAAGGTGGTTGAATACCAACCTACACAAGCATAAAGACATGGAAACAGTTATCAGAAAAATTCCTGAATCATTTTTACCTCCAAAAATTGACACAGCTAAGGCTGGACATCCAAGGCTTTAACAAGAGGATAAGAATCCCTTTATGATGCCTGGAGAGGTATAGAGTATGCTCAGAAAATGCCCCTCTGAAATGTTTTCAGAGTGGGTACAGTTAGACATCTTCTACTATGGCTTACAGAAAAGCTCGATGTCTTTAGACCACTCAGCTGGTGGATCTATACACATGAGAAAGACAATTGAAGAAGCTCAAGAGCTTATAGACATTGTTGCTAGAACCAATACTTATATTCTAGCAAGGAATTCGTTCCACAAGAAGAGGTCATGGCAGTAGTCAATGATCCTGATCCTCAAGAACAGATGAATGAGCTTAATCAACAATTACTCTCCTGATGACAGAACAGTTAGCAGAATTTAAAGAAATGCTCCATGATACTAAGGTTGCTACAAGAGCATAGGAACTGCAGTTGAATCAAGCAAAACAGCAAATATCTAAACAAATAACAGAAGAATGTCAAGCAGTTCAACTGAGGAGTGGGAAAACACTGAATGCCACTGCTCAAAAGAGCAAGAAGTCATTAAGGAACAGTTGACAGAGGATGACCAAGCCACTGTTCAAAATCCCTCTGAGGACAGTAAGAGCCCAGAGAGGAATATTATTGGCGTTCAAACGCCCAGAAAGGGAAGGAAAGTTGGCGTTAAACGCCCATTCCTTACCCAAAACTGGCGTTCAAACGCCAGAACAGGAGGAAAGCTGGCGTTAAACGCCCATTCCCTGCCCAGTTCTGGCGTTCAAAACGCCAAAAAGGGGGAGAAGTTGGCGTTTAACGCCCAAACTTCATCCACTCCTGGCGTTCAAAACGCCCAAGGAGAATCAGGCACCTGAGAGTTCTGATGATCCCCCCCTAACAAGGCCTCTTCAACCATTTCTGTAAGGAATAAACCTGCAGCATCTAAGGTTGAAGAATATCAAGCCAAGATGCCTTATCCTCAGAAACTCCGCAAAGCGGAACAGGATAAGCATTTGCCCGCTTTGCAGACTATCTAAGGACTCTTGAAATAAAGATTCCGTTTGCAGAGGCACTTGAGCAAATACCCTCTTATGCTAAGTCATGAAAGAGATCTTAAGCCATAAGAAGAATTGGAGAGAAACTGAAAAGTGTTTCTCACTGAAGAATGCAGTGCAGTCATTTTGAAAAGCTTACCAGAAAAGCTTCAAGATCCTGGAAGCTTTATGATACCCTGCACATTAGAAGGCGCCTGCACCAAGATAGCCCTATGTGATCTTGGAGCAAGCATCAATCTAATACCTGCATCCACTATCAAAAGCTTGGGTTGACTGGAGAAGTCAAACCAACCAGGATATGCCTCCAACTTGCTGATGGTTCCATTAAACACCCATCAGCATAATAGAGGACATGATTGTCAAGGTTGGGCCATTTGCCTTTCCAACAGACTTTGTGGTGCTGGAAATGGAAGAGCACAAAAGTGCAACTCTCATTCTAGGAAGACCTTTCCTAGCAACTGGACGAACTCTCATTGATGTACATAAAGGGGAAGTAACCCTGAGAGTCAATGAGGATGAGTTCAAGTTGAATGCTGTGAAAGCTATGCAGCATCCAGACACACCAGAAGACTGCATGGACGTTGACATTATTGATTCTCTGGTAGAAGAGATCAATATGGCTGAAAGCCTAGAATCAGAGCTTGAGGACATCTTCAAAGATGCTCAACCTGATCAAGAAGAACTAGAGGAAGTAAAGGAATTTTCGAAAATTCCTCAGAAGGAGGATAAGCCTCCCAAGCCGGAACTCAAACCATTACCATCATCCTTGAAATATGCATTTCTGGAAGAGGGTGACACTTTTCCAGTGATTATAAGCTCTGCTTTAAATTCACAGGAAGAGGAAGCACTGATTCAAGTGCTAAGGACACACAAGACAGCTCTTGGGTGGTCCATAAGTGATCTTAAGGGCATTAGCCCAGCTAGATGCATGCACAAGATCCTGTTAGAGGATAATGCCAAACCAGTGGTTCAACCACAGAGGAGGCTAAATCCAGCCATGAAGGAGGTGGTGCAGAAAGAGGTCACTAAATTACTAGAGGCTGGGATCATTTATCCTATTTTTGATAGCCCCTGGGTGAGCCCTGTCCAAGTTGTTCCCAAAAAGGGAGGCATGACAGTGGTTCATAATGAAAAAAATGAACTGGTTCCCACAAGGACAGTCACAGGGTGGCGCATGTGTATTGACTACAGAAGGCTCAATACAGCCACCAGAAAGGATCATTTTCCTTTACCATTCATAGACCAAATGCTAGAAAGACTAGCTGGCCATGATTATTACTGCTTTTTGGATGGCTATTCAGGCTACAACCAAATTGCAGTAGACCCCCAAGATCAAGAGAAAACAGCATTCACCTGCCCTTCAGGCGTGTTTGCCTATAGGAGAATGCCTTTTGGTCTGTGCAATGCACCTGCAACCTTTCAGAGGTGCATGCTCTCTATCTTTTCAGATATGGTAGAGAAATTTCTGGAAGTCTTCATGGATGACTTTTCGGTATATGGAGACTCATTCAGCTCCTGTCTTAACCACCTATCACTTGTCCTGAAAAGATGCCAAGAGACTAACCTGGTTTTAAACTGGGAGAAATGTCACTTTATGGTGACTGAAGGAATTGTCCTTAGGCACAAAATTTCAAGTAGGGGAATAGAGGTGGATAAGGCAAAGGTAGAGGTAATTGAAAAATTACCATCACCTGCCAATGTTAAGGCAATCAGAAGCTTTCTGGGACATGCAGGATTTTACAGAAGGTTTATCAAGGATTTTTCGAAAATTGCCAAACCTCTGAGTAATCTGCTAGCTGCTGACACTCCATTTATCTTTGATAATGAGTGTCTGCAGGCATTTGAGACCCTGAAAGCTAAGCTGGTCACAGCACCAGTTATCTCTGCACCAGATTGGGCATTACCATTTGAATTAATGTGTGATGCCAGTGATCATGCCATTGGTGCGGTGTTGGGACAGAGGCATAATAAACTTCTGCATGTCATTTATTATGCCAGCCGTGTTCTAAATGATGCACAAAAGAATTACACAACCACAGAAAAAGAATTACTTGCAGTGGTTTATGCCATTGACAAGTTTAGATCCTACCTAGTAGGATCCAAAGTGATTGTGTACACTGACCATGCTGCTCTTAAATACTTACTCACAAAGCAGGATTCAAAACCCAGGCTTATCAGATGGGTGTTGCTTCTGCAAGAGTTTGATATAGAAATAAGAGACAGAAAAGGGACAGAGAATCAGGTAGCTGATCATCTGTCCAGAATAGAGCCAGAAGTTGGGGCGTCCCTCCCTTCTACTGAGATTTCTGAGACTTTCCCAGATGAGAAATTATTTGCCATTCAGGAAGCTCCATGGTTTGCAGACATTGCAAACTATAAAGCTGTGAGGTTCATACCCAAAGAGTACAATTACATGCAGAGAAAGAAATTAATTTCAGATGCCAAGTACTACCTTTGGGATGAACCATATCTTTAAGAGATGTGCTGACGGAGTGATCCGCAGGTGTGTACCCAGAGAAGAAGCACAGAGGATCCTATGGCACTGCCATGGATCACAGTACGGAGGACATTTTTGGAAGTGAGCGAACAGCCACTAAAGTCCTCCAATGTGGCTTCTACTGGCCTACTCTCTATAAGATTCCCGAGAGTTTGTGCGTAACTGTGACAGTTGCCAAAGAGCTGGTAACCTGCCTCATGGATATGCCATGCCTCAACAAGGGATATTAGAGATAGAGCTGTTTGATGTATGGGGAATTGACTTCATGGGGCCATTCCCACCATCATACTCAAACACTTACATTCTGGTGGCAGTGGACTATGTATCTAAGTGGGTAGAAGCAATTGCTACACCCACTAATGATACTAAGACCGTACTGAAATTCCTCCAGAAGAACATTTTCAGCAGATTTGGCATTCCCAGAGTGCTAATCAGTGATGGGGGCACTCATTTCTGCAATACAACTATACTCTGCTATGGTCAGATATGGAATTAGCCACAAAGTGGCAACTCCGTATCATCCACAGACAAATGGGCAAGCTGAGGTCTCTAACAGAGAGCTAAAGAGAATCCTGGAACGGACTGTGATGGCCCGAAGAAAGGATTGGGCAAAGAGCTTGGATGATGCTCTGTGGGCATACAGAACAGCATTCAAGACCTATAGGCACCTCTCCATACCAACTGTGTATGGGAAGGCCTGTCATTTGCCTGTGGAACTGGAACACAAAGCCTACTGGGCAACCAGATTCCTAAACATGGATGCACAGTTAGCTGGTGAGAAAAGACTGCTCCAGCTAAATGAGCTAGAGGAGTTCAGACTCAATGCCTTTGAAAATGCAAAAATTTATAAGGAAAAGGCAAAGAGTGGCATGACAAGAGATTGTCAACCAGAGTCTTTGAGCCAGGACAAAAGTTCTGCTCTTCAACTCTAGGCTCAAACTGTTTCCAGGAAAACTCAATCCGTTGGGGGGGTCCATATGTGATTACAGGAGTGTCACCATATGGATATGTTGAGCTTCAGGATTGATTCTGATAAGAGTTCATTGTTAATGGACAGAGAATCAAACATTATCTTGAAGGAAACTTTGAGCAGGAGTGCTCAAACTGAGACTAGAGTGATTCTCAGTGAAAGTCCAGCTAAAGACAGTAAAAAGCGCTTACTGGGAGGCAACCCAGTCATTAGTAGGTTGTATGATTTGTTCTTACAGAGGCAAATATCAAAAAATGAAGGAATTCACAGAGTTACAGAAGGATTCAGCTCAAAAAGCGAGAAAATGAGCTTACTGGCGAAAAAACGCCTAAGGTGCATTTTTGGGCGTTAAACGCCAGAATGGGTACCATTCTGGGCGTTTAACGCCAGTAATGGTACCATTTTGGGCGTTAAACGCCAGAATGGGTACCATTCTGGGCGTTTAACGCCAGGTGTGCAGCATCACTGGGCGTTCAGAAAAACGCCCAGTGAGGAAGGTTTTCTGGCGTTTAACGCCAGCCAGGGCACCTGCTGGGCGTTAAACGCCCAAAAAGGGTGCCAAGTGGCGTTAAACGCCCAGAATGGGTGCCATTCTGGGCGTTTAACGCCAGAAAGGTGGGGGGACCACATTTTTGTTTTCAACTCAAATTTTTTCAAACTTTCCTCTTTTTACCCATAATCTTCTACATAAATGCACTTCAACCTTTCATCATTCACTTTCAAATCTTCACAAATCAAAACCATTCTTCAAATCTATTTCAAAATAATCTCAAATCTTCTTCAAAAACTCACCCTTTTCTCAATTTTTTTCAAAATCTTTTCAAATCTCCTTTCAAATCTCTCTTTTGTTTTCGAAATTCTCCTCCCCCCCACTCTATAAATGAACGTTCCTCACCCCTCCTCCTCACACCATTCGAATTTCCTCTCCTCTCTCTCTCTCTCTCTCTCTTTCTTTTCTTTTTGCTTGAGACAAGCAAAACCTCTAAGTTTGGTGTGCTTTTCCGTGATCACTAAGCTAAGATCTATCAAGATCATGGCTCCCAAGGGAAACAAACCACTCAAGAGGAAAGAAAGAGACTAATCCAAAGAATCTTTGGAATGAAGAGAAGTTCTTAACCAAAGAACATGAAGACCATTATCACAAAATAATGGGTCTGAGGTCAGTGATCCCGGAAGTTAAATTTGATCTGAAAGAAGATGAATATCCGGAGATCCAAGAGCAAATTCGAAACAGAGGTTGGGAAGTTCTGACCAATCCTGAGACAAAGGTTGGAAGGAACATGGTTCAGGAATTCTACTCAAATCTGTGGCTAACAGATAAGCAAAGAATGACTGGAACCGCTTACCATACCCACAGAACCATGGTCAGAGGGAAAGTTATGTACTTCCATCTGGACAAAATAAGAAAAATCTTCAAACTACCTCAACTATAAGATGATCCTGATTCCTTCAATAGGAGGATGGTGAGAGTAGATAAAGGGTTGGATCAAGTTCTAGAGGACATCTGCCTCCCTGGGACTAAGTGGATAACCAATTCAAAGGGTGTCCCAAACCAACTCAAGAGGGGAGACCTCAAGCCAATTGCAAGAGGTTGGCTAGACTTTATTGGGCGTTCCATATTGCCCACTAGCAACCGTTCTGAGGTCACCATCAAGAGAGCAGTGATGATTCACTGCATTATGCTTGGAAAAGAAGTGGAGGTTCATCATGTGATTGCTTGTGAGATCTACACCATTGCAAATAAGAATTCCACTGAGGCCAAACTGGCTTACCCAAACTTGATTTCCTTGCTCTGTAAAGAGGCTGGGGTGAAGATGGGAGTAGATGAGTTCATACCCATTGAACACCCAATCACCAAGAAGTCAATGGAAGGACAAGTGCAAGACAACTCCATCAAGAGGAGGGCGCAGGAATTCCTCCCTGAATTCCCAAGAATTGACTACTGGTCCAGCCTAGAAGCATCTATTAACAAGCTGCAAGAGACTATGGAGCAACTGAAGGAAGAACAGCAGAATCAGAACTGCATGCTCTGCAATTTGCTGAAGGAACAAGAGAAGCAGGGGCGTGAACTCCAAGAGTTGAAGCGCCAAAAGCTCTCCTCTCAAAGCTGAGGGAGCATCCACTTCTCAAAATCAAGGTTGTTGAGTTCTAACTCTGTGAAAACCTCTATCATTAGGAGCCTCTGTTTTTCGTTTTTTTATTTTCCTTTATTTTGTTTTTATTCTTCGTTTTTCTAGTCTCATTCTATATCTATTTTTGAGTCTTGTTTTTAATTCATAATTAATAAAATTAAATTTATGCCTTAAAGTTATGAATGTCCTATGAATCCATCACCTCTCTTAAAAGAAAAATGCTTTAATCACAAAAGAACAAGAAGTACAGGGTTTCAAAATTTATCTCTGAAACTAGTTGAATTAGTTTGATGTGGTGACAATACTTTTTGTTTTCTGAATGAATGCTTGAATAGTGCATATGTCTCTTGAATTTGTTGTTTTTAAGAATGTTAAATTTGTTGGCTCTTGAAAGAATGAGGAGAAAGAGAACTGTTATTGAGGATCTGAAAAATCATCAAATTGATTCTTGAAGCAAGAAAAAGCAGTGAATACAAAAAAAAATTTCGAAAAAAAAAAAGAGAGAAAAGAAAAAGAAAAAGAAAAGAAATAGAGTTGTGATCCAAGGCAACAAGAGTGTGCTTAAGAACCCTGGACACCTCTAATTGGGGACTTTAGCAAAGCTGAGTCACAATCTGAAAAGGTTCACCCAATTATGTGTCTGTGGCATGTGTGTATCTGGTGGTAATACTGGAAGACAGAGTGCTTTGGGCCACAGCCAAGACTCATATATTAGCTATGTTCAAGAATCATTATACTTAACTAGGAGAATCAATAACATTATCTGAGTTCTGAGTTCTCATAGATGCCAATCATTCTGAACTTCAAAGGATTGAGTGAGATGCCAAAACTGTTCGGAGGCAAAAAGCTACTAGTCCCGCTCATCTAATTGGAACTATGTTTCTTTGATATTTTGGAATCTATAGTATATTCTCTTTTTTTTATCCTATTTTGATTTTCAGTTGCTTGGGGACAAGCAACAATTTAAGTTTGGTGTTGTGATGAGCGGATAATTTGTACACTTTTTGGCATTGTTTTTAGTATGTTTTTAGCATCTTTTAGTTAGTTTTTAGTATATTTTTATTAGTTTTTAATTAAAATTCACTTTTCTGGACTTTACTATGATTTTGTGTGTTTTTCTGTGATTTCAGGTATTTTCTGGCTGAAATTGAGGGTCCTGAGCAAAAATCTGATCCAGAGACTGAAAAGGACTGCAGATGCTGTTGGATTCTGACCTCCCTGCACTCGAAGTGGATTTTCTGGAGCTACAGAAGCCCAATTGGCGCGCTCTCAACGGCATTGGAAAGTAGACATCCAGGGCTTTTCAGCAATATATAATAGTCCATACTTTGCCCAATATTTGATGGCCCAAACCGGCGCTCAAAGTCACCTACAGAAATTCCAGCGTTAAACGCCGGAACTGGCATAAAATTTGGAGTTAAACGCCCAGACTGGCATGAAAGCTGGCGTTTAACTCCAGAAAAGGTCTCTACACGAAATTCCTTCATTGCTCAGCCCAAGCACACACCAAGTGGGCCCGGAAGTGGATTTTTCTGTCATTTACTCAATTCTGTAAACCTTAGGATACTAGTTTACTACTTATAGGACCTTTTGACTTTGTAATCAGTACCGGATGCGACCTTTTGATTACCTTATGACATTGTACACGTTTTCTTCCACAGCATGAGTCTCTAAACCCCATGGTTGGGGGTGAGGAGCTCTGCTGTGTCTTGATGGATTAATGCAATTACTACTGTTTCTCATTCAATCATGCTTGCTTCCATTCCAAGATAATACTTGTTCTTAATCCGGATGAATGTGATGATCCGTGACAATCATCATCATTCTCAACCATGAACGTGTGACTGACAACCACCTCCGTTCTACCTTAGATTAAGTAGTTATCTCTTGGATTCTTTAATCGGAATCTTCGTGGTATAAGCTAGGCTGATGGCGGCATTCAAGAGAATCCGGAAGGTCTAAACCTTGTCTGTGGTATTCTGAGTAGGATTCTATGACTGAATGACTGTGACGTGCTTCAATCTCCTGAAGGCGGGGCGTTAGTGACAGACGCCAAAAGAATCACTGGATTCTACTCCGGTCTGATTGAGAACCGACAGATGGAATGCCATGCCGTGACAGGGCATTAGGAATCGTTCCAATGAGAGGATGGGAGGTAGCCACTAACAATGGTGAAACCCTACACACAGCTTGCCATGGAAGGAGACTTGCGTGACTGAAGAAGGAGACAGCAGGAAAGCAGAGATTCAGAAGATGGAGCATCTCCAAACCTCAACCTATTCTCCATTACTGCAAAACAAGTAACCATTTCATGTTCTTTTGCTTTTCACAATCAATCCTGATAATTTCTGATATCCTGACTAAGATTTACAAGATAACCATAGCTTGATTCAAGCCGACAATCTCCGTGGGATCGACCCTTGCTCACGCAAGGTATTACTTGGACGACCCAGTGCAATTGCTGGTTAGTTGTGCGGGATTGCAAAAGTGTTATTGCAATTTCGTGCACCAGAATTCCAGGAATCATGCAATGTTAGTCTAAAGCTTCAGTCTAAAGGAATTAGACATGGCTAGCCAAGCTTCAGCAGGACATTGCAGTCAAGAGCTAAGTTGATGAGGATCAATCAGCTTTGGTGATGTTAAGAACATCACCTTGAAACACTAGAATTCATTCTTAAGAACTCTGAAAAAAAATACCTAATCTAAGCAACAAGATAAACCGTCAGTTGTCCAAACTCGACAATCCCCGGCAACGGCGCCAAAAACTTGGTGCACGAAATTGTGATCATCAATGGCGCCATCAACATGGTACGCTCAATTGCAATCTCAACTCTTTATCACAACTTCGCACAACTAACCAGCAAGTGCACCGGGTCGTCCAAGTAATAAACCTTACGCGAGTAAGGGTCGATCCCACGGAGATTGTTGGTATGAAGCAAGCTATGGTCATCTTGTAAATCTCAGTCAGGCAGATTCAAATGGTTATAGATGATTTATGAATAACGCATAGAATAAGGATAGAGATACTTATGTAATTCATTGGTGAGAATTTCAGATAAGCGTATGGAGATGCTTTGTCCCTTCCATCTCTCTGCTTTCCTACTGTCTTCATCCAATCCTTCTTACTCCTTTCCATAGCAAGCTGTATGTTGGGCATCACCATTGTCAGTGGCTACAGTCCCATCCTCTTAGTGAAAATGTTCAACGCAGCCTGTCACGGCACAGCTAATCATCTGTCGGTTCTCAATCAGGTTGGAATAGAATCCATTGATTCTTTTGCGTCTGTCACTAACGCCCAGCCTTCAGGAGTTTGAAGCTCGTCACAATCATTCAATCCTTGAATCCTACTCAGAATACCACAGACAAGGTTTAGACCTTCCAGATTCTCTTGAATGCCGCCATCAATTCTAGCTTATACCACGAAGATTCCGATTAAGGAATCCAAGAGATAAACATTCAAGCCTTGTTTGCTTGTAGAACGGAGGTGGTTGTCAGGCACGCGTTCATAAGTGAGAATGATGATGAGCGTCACATAATCATCACATTCATCATGTTCTTGGGTGCGAATGAATATCTTAGAACAAGAATAAGCTGAATTGAATAGAAGAACAATAGTAATTATATTAATACTCGAGGTACAGCAGAGCTCCACACCTTAATCTATGGTGTGTAGAAACTTCACCGTTGGAAATACATAAGAACAAGGTCTAGGCATGGCCGAATGGCCAGCCTCCCAATGATCTAAGAACTAGGCGTCCAAAGATGATCCTAAGATCTAAAAATGATCCAAAGATAAAAATACAATAGTAAAAGGTCCTATTTGTAGAGAACTAGTAGCCTAGGGTTTACAAAGATGAGTAAATGACATAAAAATCCACTTCCGGGCCCACTTGGTGTGTGCTTGGGCTGAGAATTGAAGTTTTCATGTGTAGGGACTTTTCTTGGAGTTAAACGCCAGCTTTTGTGCCAGTTTGGGCGTTTAACTCCCATTCTTGTGCCAGTTCCGGCGTTTAACGCTGGGTAGTTTTGAGCTGATTTGGAACGCCGGTTTGGGCCATCAAATCTCGAGCAAAGTATGGACTATTATACATTGCTGGAAAGCCCAAGATGTCTACTTTCCAACGCAATTGATAGCGCACCAATTTGGCTTCTGTAGCTCCAGAAAATCCACTTCGAGTGCAGGGAGGTCAGAATCCAACAACATCTGCAGTTCTTTTCAGCCTCTGAATCAGATTTTTGCTCAGGTCCCTCAATTTCAACCAGAAAATACCTGAAATCATAGAAAAACACACAAACTCATAGTAAGTCCAGAAAAGTGAATTTTAACTAAAAACTAATAAAAAATATAACAGAAACTAACTAAAACATACTGAAAACAATGCCAAAAAGCGTATAAATTATCCGCTCATCAGTCACACGATCGTGTCATCTGGAGTTTTGCTCTTCCTCGCGGTCACGTCATTCATGCGACCGCATCAGTTGTGTTTTGCATGAGCCATGCGTTCGCGCCATGCACGTGTTCGCGTAGATGCCACTTTTCGCAAAGCACGCGTTCGCGTCGTCCACGCGAATGCGTCGCTGCCAACTTGTTTAAAAACTCCATTTTGTGCTTTTCTTCCATTTTTGTATGTTTTCTTTCCATCCTTTAAGTCATTCCTGCCCTATAAAACCTGAAAGTACTCAACACACAAATCACGACATCGAATGGTAATAAAGGATAATTAAATTTAATATTTTTAAAGCATAGGAAACATGTTTTCGCATAAATCATAAAATAAGGAAGGAATAGTAAAACCATGCAATTTACATGAACAAGTGGGTGAAGATTTGATAAAAACACTCAATTTAAGCACAAGATGAATCATAAAATAAGGGTTTATCAGACACCATGGCCAACCCAAGAGGGGAGTGCAAGGCCATTACACTTAGAAGTGAAAAAGTTGTAGAAGAGGCCACCCCAAACCAGGAGAACCACAAAGAAAAAGCTACAGAAAAGCCTAAAAATAGGAAGAAAGAAGAGACCCCTAGTCCATCTTCACCAAAGCCAATCTTGAAGCCTTATGTGCCAAAGGTACTATACCCACAAAGGCTAAGGAAGGATGGGAATGACAGCCAGTTTTTTAGATTTTTGAAAATCTTTAAAAAGCTCCAAATCAACATACCATTTTCTGAAGCACTGGAGCAAATGCCCCTCTACGCAAAGTTCCTGAAGGAGCTCATGACAAGAAAAAGAAACTGGGGAGAAAAGGAGACTGTAATCCTCACTGAGGAGTGTAATGCCATCATACAAAAGAAACTCCCCCAGAAAATGAAGGACCCAAGGAGTTTCCAAATCCATGCATCATAGGGGATATCACTATTGAAAAGGCCTTATGTGACTTAGGGGCTAGCATCAATCTCATGTCCTTGAACATGATGAGAAGGATGAGAATTGAGGAAGCCAAACCAACAAGAATGGCACTCCAACTAGCTGATAGGACATTCAAGTTTCCACATGGAGTGGTGGAAGATTTATTAGTGAAAGTGGGAGAATTCATCTTCTCAGCTGATTTTGTTGTGCTGGATATGGAAGAAGAGGCAAACACTTCAATTATCCTAGGAAGGCCATTCCTAGCTACTGTTGGAGCCATCATCGATGTACAAAAAGGAGAACTAATCTTGAGATTACATGAGGAAAAGATGGTCTTCAATGTCTTCAAGGAAATGAGTTATTCCAAGGAAGCAATAGAAGAATGCATGATGGTGGACACCATAGAACAAATAGTCCAAGGAGTTTTGGAAGAAGAGTAATATGAAGGAAGTATGGAATTGGAGCAACAAGCACCACGTGAAGAACCACCACAAGGAACCATGGAAAGTTCAATCATGACAAACCACAAAGACAACAATGGAGAAGAGGCACCAAAACTAGAGCTAAAAACCCTACCTCCAAGCTTGAAATATGCCTATCTAGGTGACAACAGCACCTACTCAGTGATCATCAACTCAAGCTTGAGTAAGGAGCAAGAAGAGGAGCTCATCCAAGTGCTGAAACAACACAAGGATGCTATATGCTGGACACTCACAAACTTAAAGGGGATCAGCCCTTCAATGTGTATGCACAAGATCCTACTTGAGGAGGGTGCTAAGCCCTCAAGGCAACAACAAAGAAGGCTGAATCCAACTATGAATGAAGTAGTCCAGAAGGAAGTGTTGAAGTTGTGACAAGCTGGGGTGATCTATCCCATCTCAGACAGCCCTTGGGTGAGCCAAGTACAAGTAGTTCCAAAGAAAGGAGGAGTCACTGTTGTACCAAATGAGAAGAATGAGCTTATACCAACAAGAACAGTGACTGGTTGGCGCATGTGCATAGACTACAGGAAGCTCAATGAAGCCACCCGGAAGGACCACTTCCACCTACCATTCATGGACCAAATGCTTGAGAGGCTGGCTGGACATGAATAGTACTACTTTCTTGACGGTTATTTGGGTTACAACCAAATAGTTGTAGACCCAAAGGACTAGGAGAAAACTTCATTTACCTGTTCATATGGTGTCTTTGCTTACAGGAGGATGCCCTTTGGATTGTGCAATGCACCTGCAACATTCCAAAGGTGCATGCTCTCCATATTTTCAGACATGATTGAAATGTTTATTGAGGTGTTTATGGATGACTTCTTTGTATTTGTGGTGGACGAAATTGTGATTCTTTTGTTATTGTATTTTGTAAAATTCATTGCTTTTTCTTTCCCCGGCAATGGCGCCAAAAACATGATGCCAATACCATGGTTCACAACTTCGTTCAACTTAACCAGCAAGTGTACTGGGTCATCCAAGTAATATCTTACGTGAGTAAGGGTCGATCCCACAGAGATTGTTGGTATGAAGCAAGCTTTGGTCACCTTGTAAATCTCAGTTAGGCAGATTAAATTGGTTTATGGATTTCGAATAATTAATAATAAATAGAAAATAAAAAGGGATAGAAATACTTATGTAAATTAATAGTGGGATTTTCAGATAGGCGTATGGAGATGCTGTGCTCCTCTTGGATCTCTACTTTCTTATTACATTCATCTAATCCTTCTTACTCCTTTCCATGGCAAGCTGTATGTAGGGCATCACCGTTGTCAATGGCTACATCCCATCCTCTCAGTGAAAATGGTCCTATGCTCTGTCACGGCACGGCTAATCATCTGTCGGTTCTCAATCAGGTTGGAATAGAATCCCTTGATTCTTTTACGTTTGTCATCACGCCCAGCCTTCAGGAGTTTGAAGCTCGTCACAGTCATTCAATCCCAGAATCCTACTCGGAATACCATAGACAAGGTTTAGACTTTCTGGATCCTCATGAATGCCGCCATCTATCTAACTTATACCACGAAGATTCTGTTGGGGAATCTAAGAGATATGCGCCCGGCCTAAGGTAGAACGGAAGTGGTTGTCAATCACGCGCGTTCATAGGTGAGAATGATGATGAGTGTCACGGATCATCACATTCATCAAAGTGTTGTGTAACGAATATCTTGGAATAAGAATAAAAGAGAATTGAATAGAAAGTAATAATAATTGTATTGAAACTTGAGGTACAGCAGAGCTCCACACCCTTAATCTATGGTGTGCAGAAACTCCACCGTTAAAAATACATAAGTAAAAGGTTTAGGCATGGCCGAATGGCCAGCCCCCAAAACGTGATCAATAGTCTCCTAAGATGAAGGATAAAACAAAACTGAGACCAAAGATGTCTAATACAATAGTAAACTATCCTATTTATACTAGACTAGCTACTAGGGTTTACATGAGTAAGTAATTGATGCATAAATCCACTTCCGGGGCCCACTTGGTGTATGTTTGGGCTGAGCTTGATCTATCCACGAGCTGAGGCTTTTCTTGGAGTTGAACTCCAAGTTATGACGTGTTTTGGGCGTTCAACTCCGGATCATGACGTTTTTCTGGCGTTTAACTCCAGACAGCAGCATGAATTTGGCGTTTAACGCCAAGTTACGTCGTCAATTTCCGAATAAAGTATGGACTATTATATATTGCTGGAAAGCTCTGGATGTCTACTTTCCTTCGCCATTGAGAGCGCGCCATTTGGAGGTTTGTAGCTCCAGAAAATTTATTTCGAGTGCAGGGAGGTCAGATTCCAACAGCATCAGCAGTCCTTTTGTCAGCCATTTTCAGAGTTTTGCTCAAGTCCCTCAATTTCAGCCAGAAATTACCTGAAATCACAGAAAAACACACAAACTCATAGTAAAGTCCAGAAATGTGAATTTAACATAAAAACTAATGAAAACATCCCTAAAAGTAGCTTGAACTTAATAAAAACTACCTAAAAACAATGCCAAAAAGCGTATAAATTATCCGCTCATCACAACACCAAACTTAAATTGTTGCTTGTCCCCAAGCAACTGAAAATCAAATAGGATAAAAAGAAGAGAATATACTATAAATTCCAGAATACCAATGAATATTAATTATAATTAGATGAATGGGACTTTGTAGTTTTTTGCTTCTGAACAGTTTTGGCATCTCACTTTTTCCTTTGAAGTTTAGAATGATTGGCTTCTCTAGGAACTTAGAATTTTGGATAGTGTTATTGATTCTCCTAGTTAAGCATGTTGATTCTTGAACACAGCTACTTATGAGTCTTGGCCGTGGCCCTAAGCATTTTGTTTTCCAGTATTACCACCGGATACATAAATGCCACAGACACATAACTGGGTGAACCTTTTCAGATTGTGACTTAGCTTTGCTAGAGTCCCCAGTTAGAGGTGTCCAGAGCTCTTAAGCACACTCTTTTTGCTTTGGATCACGACTTTAACCACTCAGTCTCAAGCTTTTCACTTGGACCTTCATGACACAAGCACATGGTTAGGGACAGCTTGATTTAGCCGCTTAGGCCTGGATTTTATTTCCTTGGGCCCTCCTATCCATTGATGCTCAAAGCCTTGGATCCTTTTTACCCTTGCCTTTTGATTTTAAGGGCTATTGGCTTTTTCTGCTTGCTTTTTCTTTTTCTTTCTAATTTTTTCGCCATTTTTTTTCGCAAGCTTTTTACTTTTCACTGCTTTTTCTTGCTTCAAGAATTAATTTCATGATTTTTCAGATCATCAATAACATTTCTCTTTGTTCATCATTCTTTCAAGAGCCAACAGTTTTAACATTCATAAACAACAAGATCAAAAATATGCACTGTTCAAGCATTCATTCAGAAGACAAAAAGTATTGTCACCACATCAATATAATTAAATTAAATTCAAGGATAAATTCGAAATTCATGTACTTCTTGTTCTTTTGAATTAAAACATTTTTCATTTAAGAGAGGTGAAGGATTCATGGAATTATTCATAACTTTAAGACATGGTTACATACTAATGATCATGAAGTAAAGACACAAAACATAGATAAACACAGCATAAAAACCGAAAAGCAGAAAGAAATAAGAACAAGGAATGAATCCACCTGAGTGAGGGTGGCGCCTTCTTGAAGGTCCAATGGTGCTCTTTGAGCTCCTCTATGTCTCTTCCTTGCTTCTGTTGAATGATTCCTAGTAATTTTGGTGTTTCTACCCTTAGTTGCTTCCAATATTTGTGTGGAGGACAACTTATCCCCTGAGGTATCTCAGGGATCTCTTGATTTGCAGCCACATGTTCTACCACTGAGCTATAAACCCTTTACATGAGTCTTTCCATCTCCTATGACTCAGAGGTGGAAGCTTTTGTCTTCCCTTTGAGGTTTCTCTGGCCTTAGGTGCCATTAATGGTAATGGAAAAGCAAAAAAGCTATGCTTTTACCACACCAAACTTAAAATATTGCTCGCCCTCGAGCAAGAGGAGTAAGAAGAGAAGAAGAAGAAGAAGAAGAAAATGGAGGAGAGTGAGGGGAGATGGATTCGGCTATATGGGTGGGATTGGGTGGGAAAGAGAAGTTGAATTGTAAAGGTAGGTGGGGTGTATGGGGAAGAGTGGATAAATGTAGGTGGTGAATGAAAAACAGAAGGGATGACCATGAATGGAGAGAGAGGGGGCGAGGTAGATGGGGATCCTGTGAGGTTCACAGATCCTGAGGTGATCCTGTGGGGTCCACAGATCCTGAGGTGTCAAGGAATTCCATCCCTGCACCAAATAGGCATGTAAAATGCCTTTGCACACCATTCTGGCGTTTAAACGCTGTGTGGTGCACATTCTGGGCGTTCAACGCCCATGTAAAGCATGTTTCTGGCGTTGAACGCCAGTTTCATGCTTGTTACTGGCGTTCAGCGCCAGCTTTTCTTCTCTAGGCACATTCCTAGCGTTCAGCGCCAGAATGTTGCTTGTTTCTGGCGTTCAGCGCCAGAATGATGCTCTGTTCTGGCGTTGAACGCCGGCCAGATGCATCTTACTGGCGTTGAACGCCAGCCTGTGCTTCCTCTAGGGTGTGAATTTTTTCTTCTGTTGTTTTTGATTCTGTTTTTAATTTTTATGATTTTTTCGTGACTCCTCATGATCATGTACCTAATAAAACACAAAATAACAATAAAATAAAATAAAAATTAGATAAATAAAATTGGGTTGCCTCCCAACAAGTGCTTCTTTAATGTCAATAGCTTGACAGTGGCTCTCATGGAGCCACAAGGTGATCAGGTCAATGTTGTATAGTCCCAACACCAAACTTAGAGTTTGGATATGGGGTCTTAACACCAAACTTAGAGTTTGGTTGTGGCCTCCCAACACCAAACTTAGAGTTTGACTGTGGGGGCTCTTCTTGACTCTGAACTAAGAGAAGCTCTTCATGCTTACTCTCTTTTGTCATAGAGGGATGGCCATGTGCCTTAAACACAAGGTAGTCCCCATTCAATTGAAGGACTAATTCACCTCTGTTGACATCTATCACAGCTCCTGCTGTGGCTAGGAAAGGTCTTCCAAGGATGATGCAATCATCCTCTTCCTTCCTAGTGTCTAAGATTATGAAATCAGCAGGGATGTAAAGGCCTTCAACCTTTACTAACACGTCCTCCACTATTTCATAAGCTTGTCTCAATGACTTGTCTGCCAATTGTAATGAGAACAAGGTAGGTTGTACCTTAATGATCCCCAGCTTCTCCATTACAGAGAGTGGCATAAGATTTATCCCTGACCCCAGATCACACAGAGCTTTTGCAAAGGTCATGGTGCCTATGGTACAAGGTATCAAAAACTTGCTAGGATCTTGTTTCTTTTGAGGTAAAATTTTCTGAATCCAGGTGTCTAGTTCACCAATGAGCAAGGGAGGTTCACTTTCCCAAGTCTCATTACCAAACAACTTGGCATTCAGCTTCATGATAGCTCCTAAATATTGAACAACTTGCTCTCCAGTTACATCTTCATCCTCTTCAGAGGAAGAATAGTCTTCAGAGCTCATGAATGGCAGAAAGAGATTTAATGGAATCTCTATGGTCTCTATATGAGCCTCAGATTCCTGTGGATCCTTAATAGGAAACTCCTTCTTGCTTGAGGGACGTCCCAGGAGGTCTTCCTCACTAGGATTTTCGCCCTCCTCCTCCCGTGTGCATTCGGCCATATTGATTATATCAATGGCCTTGCACTCTCCTTTTGGATTCTCTTCTGTATTGCTTGGGAGAATACTGGGAGGAGTTTCAATGACTTTCTTACTCAGCTGGCCCACTTGTGCCTCCAGGTTTCTGATGGAGGATCTTGTTTCACTCATGAAACTGAAAGTGGCCTTTGACAGATCAGAGACTAGATTGGCTAAATTAGAAGTGTTTTGTTCAGAATTCTCTGTCTGTTGCTGAGAAGATGATAGAGAAGGCTTGTTATTGCTCAGCCTATTGCGTCCACCATTGTTAAAGCCTTTTTGAGGCTTTTGTTGATCCTTCCATGAGAAATTTGGATAATTTCTCCATGATGAGTTATAGGTGTTTCCATAAGGTTCACCCATGTAATTAACCTCTGCCATGGCAGGATCCTAAGCTTCTTCAGAAGCTGCCTCTCTAGTACTGTTGGATGCATGTTGCCATCCATTCAGATTTTGAGAGATCATGTTGACCTGTTGAGTCAACACTTTGTTCTGAGCCAATATGGCATTCAGAGCATCAATTTCAAGAACTCCTTTCTTCTGAGGTATCCCATTATTCATGGAATTCCTCTCAGAAGTGTACATAAATTGGTTGTTTGCAACCATATCAATGAGTTCTTGAGCCTCTTCAGGCGTTTTCTTTAGGTGAATAGATCCACCTGCAGAATGGTCCAATGACATTTTCGAAAATTCAGAGAGACCATAATAGAATATATCTAATATGGTCTATTCTGAAAACATGTCAGATGGATATCTTTTGGTCAGCTGCTTGTATCTTTCCCAAGCTTCATAGAGGGATTCACCATCTTTTTGTTTGAAGGTTTGAACATCCACTCTCAGCTTGCTCAGCTTTTGAGGAGGAAAGAATTTATCCAAGAAGGCAGTGACCAGCTTATCCCAGGAGTCCAGGCTATCCTTAGGTTGTGAATCCAACCATATTCTAGCTCTGTCTCTTACAGCAAAAGGGAAAAGCATGAGTTTGTAGACTTCAGGATCAATTCCATTCATCTTTACAGTCTCACAGATCTGCAAGAACTCAGTTAAAAACTGATAAGGATCTTCAGATGGAAGTCCATAAAACTTGCAGTTTTGTTGCATTAAAGCAACTAGTTGAGGCTTCAGCTCAAAGTTATTGGCTCCAATGGCAGGAATAGAGATGCTTCTTCCATCAAATTTGGATGTTGGCTTTGTGAAGTCACCAAGCATTCTCCTTGCATTATTATTATTTTCGGCTGCCATCTCCTTCTCTTGTTCTAATGTTTCTAAAAGGTTGTTTCTGGATTGTTGTAATTTAGTTTCTCTTAATTTCCTTTTCAGAGTCCTTTCAGGTTCAGGATCAATTTCAACAAGAGTGCCTTTTTCCCTGTTCCTGCTCATATGAAAGAGAAGAAAACAAGAAAGGAAGAGGAATCTTCTATGTCACAGTATAGAGATTCCTTTATGTTAGTAGAAAAAGAAAGGAGGGAAAGAATGAAGAAAAAATGAATATTCTGTATAAAGAGTAACGATAGGGGAGGTGAAGAGAAGCGTTAGTAAATAAATAATTAAATAGAATAAGAAAAGAAAGGGGAAATTTCGAAAATAGTTTTGAAAAAGGGGTTAGTAATTTTCGAAAATTAAAGATAAGATGTAATTGAAATTAAAATTTAAAACAATTAATTAATTAAAAAAAATTTTGAAAAAGAAAGAGGTATTTTCGAAAATTAGAGAGGGAAAAGTAGTTAGGTGGTTTTGAAAAAGATAAGAAACAAACAAAAAGTTAGTTAGTTGATTGAAAAAGATTTTAAAATCAAATTTGAAAAAGATAAGAAGATAAGAAGTTAGATAAGATATTTTGAAATCAAATTTTGAAAAAGATAAAATTTTGAGAAGGATAAGATAAAAAGATAAGATAAAAATTTTAATAAAAAGATATTTTGAAAAAGATTTAATTTTTAAAATGATTTAACTAACAAGAAACTACAAGATAAGATTCTAGAATTTAAAGATTGAACCTTTCTTAACAAGAAAGTAACAAACTTCAAATTTTTGAATCAATCACATTAATTGTTAGCATATTTTTGAAAATATGACATAAAGATAAGAAAAAGATTTTGAAAATATTTTGAAAAAGATTTTTGAAATTTTTGAAAAATTGAAAAAAATGAAAAAGATATGATTTTTGAAAAAGATTTTGAAAAGATAAGATTTTTAAAATTTGAAATTTTGACTTGACTTGTAAGAAACAACTAATTTTAAAAATTTTTTACCAAGTCAACCCAAAATTTCGAAAATTTGGAGGGAAATAAGGAAAAGATATTTTTTTATTTTTGAATTTTTAAAGATGAGAGAGAAAAACAGCAAAAATACTCAATGCATGAAATTTTTAGATCAAAGCAATGAATGCATGCAAGAATGCTATGAATGTCAAGATGAACACCAAGAACACTTTGAAGATCATGATGAACACCAAGAACATAATTTTGAAAAATTTTTTGATGCAAATAAAACATGCAAGACACCAAACTTAGAAATCTTTAATGCATGGATACTAACAAACGAAAAATGCATATGAAAAACAACAAACAACACAAAACAAGAAAACATCAAGATCAAACAAGAGGACTTATCAAGAACAACTTGAAGATCATGAAGAACACTATGAATGCATGGAATTTTCGAAAAATGCAAGAAAAATTTTTTAAAGCATGCAATTGACACCAAACTTAAAAATTGACTCAAGACTCAAACAAGAAACACAAAATATTTTTGGTTTTTTATGATTTATTAATTTTTTTGGATTTTTATTAAATTTAATTTTTTTGAAAATATAGCTTGGAAAAACGAAAAATAAAAGAAAAATTTTGAAAAATATTTTTGAAAAGAAAATTACCTAATCTGAGCAACAAGATGAACCGTCAGTTGTCCATACTCGAACAATCCCCGGCAACGGCGCCAAAAACTTGGTGGACGAAATTGTGATTCTTTTGTTATTGTATTTTGTAAAATTCATTGCTTTTTCTTTCCCCGGCAATGGCGCCAAAAACATGATGCCAATACCATGGTTCACAACTTCGTTCAACTTAACCAGCAAGTGTACTGGGTGATCCAAGTAATACCTTACATGAGTAAGGGTCGATCCCACAGAGATTGTTAGTATGAAGCAAGCTATGGTCACCTTGTAAATCTCATTTAGGCAGATTAAATTGGTTTATGGATTTCGAATAATTAATAATAAATAGAAAATAAAAAGGGATAGAAATACTTATGTAAATTAATAGTGGGATTTTCAGATAGGCGTATGGAGATGCTGTGCTCCTCTTGGATTTCTACTTTCTTATTACATTCATCCAATCCTTCTTACTCCTTTCCATGGCAAGCTGTATGTAGGGCATCACCGTTGTCAATGGCTACATCCCATCCTCTCAGTAAAAATGGTCCTATGCTCTGTCACGGCACGGCTAATCATCTGTCGGTTCTCAATCAGGTTGGAATAGAATCCCTTGATTCTTTTGCGTTTGTCATCACGCCCAGCCTTCAGGAGTTTGAAGCTCATCACAGTCATTCAATCCCAGAATCCTACTCGGAATACCATAGACAAGGTTTAGACTTTCCGGATCCTCATGAATGCAGCCATCTATCTAACTTATACCACGAAGATTCTGTTGGGGAATCTAAGAGATATGCGCCCGGACTAAGGTAGAACGGAAGTGGTTGTCAATCACGCACGTTTGATGAGCGGATAATTTATACACTTTTTGGCATTGTTTTTAGTAAGTTCAAGCTACTTTTAGGGATGTTTTCATTAGTTTTTATGTTAAATTCACATTTCTGGATTTTGCTATGAGTTTGTGTGTTTTTCTGTAATTTCAGGTAATTTCTGGCTGAAATTGAGGGACTTGAGCAAAACTCTGAAAAAGGCTGACAAAAGGACTGCTGATGCTGTTGGAATCTGACCTCCCTGCACTCAAAATGAATTTTCTGGAGCTACAGAACTCCAAATGGCGCACTCTCAACGGCGTTGGAAAGTAGACATCTAGAGCTTTCCAGCAATATATAATAGTCTATACTTTATTCGGGAATTGACGACGTAAATTGGCGTTGAACGCCAATTATATGTTGCTGTTTGGAGTTAAACGCCAGAAACACATCACGACCCGGAGTTGAACGCCCAAAACACGTTATAACTTGGCGTTCGACTCCAAGAGAAGCCTCAGCTCGTGGATAGATCAAGCTCAGCCCAAACATACACCAAGTGGGTCCCGGAAGTGGATTTATGCATCAATTACTTACTCATGTAAACCCTAGTAGCTAGTCTAATATAAATAGGATAAGTTACTATTGTATTAGACATCTTTGGTCTCAGTTTTGTTTTATTCTTTATCTTAGGAGGCTATTGATCACGTTTTAGGGGGCTGGCCATTCGGCCATGCCTGGACCTTTCACTTATGTATTTTCAACAGTGGAGTTTCTGCACACCATAGATTAAGGGTGTGGAGCTCTGCTGTACCTCAAGTTTCAATACAATTACTATTACTTTTTATTCAATTCTCTTTTATTCTTATTCTAAGATATACGTTGCACTTCAACTTGATGAATGTGATGATCTGTGACACTCATCATCATTCTCTCCTATGAACGCACGTGACTGACAACCACTTCCGTTCTACCTTAGGCCGGGCGCATATCTCTTAGATTCCCCAACAGAATCTTCGTGGTATAAGCTAGATAGATGGCGGCATTCATGGGAATCCGGAAAGTCTAACCTTGTCTGTGGTATTCTGAGTAGGATTCCGGAATTGAATGACTGTGACGAGCTTCAAACTCCTGAAGGCTGGGCGTTAGTGACAGACGCAAAAGAATCAATGGATTCTATTCTAACCTGATTGAGAACCGACAGATGATTAGCCGTGCTGTGACAGAGTATTTGGACCATTTTCACTGAGAGGATGGGATGTAGCCATTGTCAAGGGTGATGCCTCCAGACGATTAGCCATGCAGTGACAGCGCATAGGACCATTTTCCCGAGAGGATGAAAAGTAGCCATTGACACTGGTGATGCCCTACATACAGCTTGCCATGGAAAGGAATAAGAAGGATTGGATGAAAGCAATAAGAAAGTAGAGATTTGAAAGGATTCTAGCATCTCCATACGCCTATCTGAAATTCCCACTATTGATTTACATAAGTATTTCTATCCTATTTTATTTTCTATTTATTTTTATTAATAATATTTGATTTTCTAAATTCCATAATTTTATCCTCCTGACTGGGATTTACAAGATGACCATAGCTTGCTTCATACCAACAATCTCTGTGGAATCGACCCTTACTCACGTAAGGTATTACTTGGATGACCCAGTACACTTGCTGGTTAGTTGAACGGAGTTGTGTCCACACATAGGTGCCATAATAATGATTCCATACAACAACAAAGAATACTACATTGATGTGATCACAATTTTGTCCACCAAGTTTTTGGCGCCGTTGCCGGGGATTGTTCGAGTATGGACAACTGACGGTTCATCTTGTTGCTCAGATTAGGTAATTTTCTTTTCAAAAAGTTTTCTAAAATCTTTCAAAAATATTTTTTTATTATTTTCGTTTTTTTTAATATAATTTTCGAAAAAAAATAATAAAAATACTAAAAAATCATAAAATCATAAAAAACCAAAAATATTTTGTGTTTCTTGTTCGAGTCTTGAGTCAATTTTTAAGTTTGGTGTCAATTGCATGCTTTAAAAATTTTTCTTGCATTTTTTTTCAAAAATTCCATGCATTCATAATGTTTTTCATGATCTTCAAGTTGTTCTTGGTAAGTCTTCTTGTTTGATCTTGATGTTTTCTTGTTTTATGTTGTTTGTTGTTTTTCATGTGCATTTTTCGTTTGTTAGAGTCCATGCATTAAAGATTTCTAAGTTTGGTGTCTTGCATGTTTTCTTTGCATAAAAATTTTTTCAAAATCATGTTCTTGATGTTCATCATGATCTTCAAAGTGTTCTTGGTGTTCATCTTGACATTCATAGTGTTCTTGCATGCATCTTGTGTTTTGATCCAAAATTTTCATGTTTTGGGTCATTTTTGTGTTTTTCTCTCTCATCATAAAAAAATTCAAAAATAAAAAAATATCTTTTCTTTTTTTTTCTCCTAATTTTCGAAAATTTGAGTTGACTTAGTCAAAAATTTTAAAAATTAGTTGTTTCTTACAAGTCAAGTCAAATTTTCAATTTTAAAAATCTTATATTTTCAAAATCTTTTTCAAAAATCACATCTTTTTCATTTTTTTTATATAATTTTCAAAAATTTTTTTTTAAAATATTTTTGAAAATCTTTTTCTTATCTTTTACATCATATTTTTGAAAATTAGCTAACAAGTAATGTGATTGATTCAAAAATTTGAAGTTTGTTACTTTCTTGTTAAGAAAGGTTCAATCTTTAAATTCTAGAATCTTATCTTTTAATTTCTTGTTAGTTAAGTAATTAATTTTAATTTTAAAATTAAATCTTTTTCAACCATATCTTATCTATCTTATCTTTTTATCATATCTTTTTCAAAATTTTATCTTTTTCAAATTTTGATTTCAAAATATCTTATCTAACTTCTTATCTTCTTATCTTTTCAAATTTGATTTTAATATCTTTTTCAACTAACTATTTGACTTTTTGTTTGTTTCTTATCTTTTTCAAAACCACCTAACTACTTTTCCCTCTCTAATTTTCGAAAATATCTCATTCTTTTTTCAAAAATTCTTTTTAATTAATTAAGTGTTTTAATTTTAATTCTATCTTATCTTTTATTTTCAAAATTATTAACTTCTTTTTCAAAATTATTTTCGAAATTCTCTATCTCTCCTCTTCTTCTATTTATTTATTTATTTACTAACACTTCTCTTCATCTTTCTTCATCTCAAATCACTACCTCTATCCTTTACCATTCTTCTTCTACCCCCTTCTTTCTCTACTAATAATAAGGATCCTCTTTGCCCAAATATAGGGGATTCCTTTTCTTTTCTTGTTTTCTTTTCTTTTATATGAGCAGGAACAAGAAAAAAGGCATTCTTGTTGAAGCTGATCCTGAATCTGAAAGGACTCTGAAGAGGAAACTAAGAAAAGACAAAAGCTTCCACCTCTGAGTAATGGGAGATAGAGAGATTCATCTCAAGGGTCCATAGCTCAATAGAAGAGCATTTGACTGCACATCAAGAGAGCATGAGAAATTTCCTCTTCAAGAAATTCCTGAGATACCTCAGGGGATACATGTTCCTTCACATAATTATTGGAAGCAACTAAGGATAGGAACACCAAAATCACTATGGATCATGCAACAGAAGCAAGGAAGAGACATAAAGGAGCTCAAAAAGCACCATTGGACCTTCAAGAAGGCGCCACCCTTACTCAGGTGGACTCATTCCTTGTTCTTATTTTCTCTGCTTTTTCGGTTTTTATGCTTCATGTCTATCTATATTTTGTGTCTCTACTTCATGATCATTAGTATGTAGTAACTATGTCTTAAAGCTATGAATAAAATCTATAAATCCTTCACCTCTCTTAAATAAAAAAAATGTTTTTAATTCAAAAGAACAAGAAGTACATAAATTTCGAATTTATCCTTGAATTTAATTTAATTATATTGATGTGGTGACAATACTTTTTGTTTTCTGAATGAATGCTTGAACAGTACATATTTTTGATCTTGTTGTTTATGAATGTTAAAATTGTTGGCTTTTGAAAGAATGATGAATAAGAGAAATGTTATTGATGATCTGAAAAATCATAAAATTGATTCTTGAAGCAAGAAAAAGCAGTGAAAAGTAAAAAGCTTGCAAAAAAAAATAATAATGGCGAAAAAAAATGGAAAGAAAAAGAAAAAGCAAGCAGAAAAAGCCAATAGCCCTTAAAACCAAAAGGCAAGGGTAAAAAGGATCCAAGGCTTTGAGCATCAATGGATAGGAGGGCCCAAGGAAATAAAATCCAGGCCTAAGCGGCTAAATCAAGCTGTCCCTAACCATGTGCTTGTGGCATGAAGGTCCAAGTGAAAAGCTTGAGACTGAGTGGTTAAAGTCGTGATCCAAAGCAAAAAGAGTGTGCTTAAGAGCTCTGGACACCTCTAACTGGGGACTCTAGCAAAGCTGAGTCACAATCTGAAAAGGTTCACCCAGTCATGTGTCTGTGGCATTTATGTATCCGGTGGTAATACTGGAAAACAAAGTGCTTAGGGCCACGGCCAAGACTCATAAGTAGCTATGTTCAAGAATCAACATGCTTAACTAGGAAAGTCAATAACACTATCCGAAATTCTAAGTTCCTAGAGAAGCCAATCATTCTAAACTTCAAAGGAAAAAGTGAGATGCTAAAACTGTTTAGAAGCAAAAAGCTACAAGTCCCGCTTATCTAATTATAATTAATATTCATTGATATTTTGAAATTTACAGTATATTCTCTTCTTTTTATCCTAATTGATTTTCAGTTGCTTGGGGACAAGCAACAATTTAAGTTTGGTGTTGTGATGAGCGGATAATTTATACGCTTTTTGGCATTGTTTTTAGTAAGTTCAAGCTACTTTTAGGGATGTTTTCATTAGTTTTTATGTTAAATTTACATTTCTGGATTTTGCTATGAGTTTGTGTGTTTTTCTGTAATTTCAGGTAATTTCTGGCTGAAATTGAGGGACTTGAGCAAAACTCTGAAAAAGGCTGACAAAAGGACTGCTGATGCTGTTGGAATCTGACCTCCCTACACTCAAAATGAATTTTCTGGAGCTACAGAACTCCAAATGGCGCGCTCTCAACGACGTTGGAAAGTAGACATCCAGAGCTTTCCAGCAATATATAATAGTCTATACTTTATTCGGGAATTGACGACGTAAATTGGCGTTGAACGCCAATTATATGTTGCTGTCTGGAGTTAAACGCCAGAAACACATCACGGCCCGGAGTTGAACGCCTAAAACACGTTATAACTTGGCGTTCGACTCCAAGAGAAGCCTCAGCTCGTGGATAGATCAAGCTCAGCCCAAACATACACCAAGTGGGCCCCGGAAGTGGATTTATGCATCAATTACTTACTCATGTAAACCCTAGTAGCTAGTCTAGTATAAATAGGATAAGTTACTATTGTATTAGACATCTTTGGTCTCAGTTTTGTTTTATTCTTTATCTTAGGAGGCTATTGATCACGTTTTAGGGGGCTGGCCATTCGGCCATGCCTGGACCTTTCACTTATGTATTTTCAACAGTGGAGTTTCTGCACACCATAGATTAAGGGTGTGGAGCTCTGCTGTACCTCAAGTTTCAATACAATTACTATTACTTTTTATTCAATTCTCTTTTATTCTTATTCTAAGATATACGTTGCACTTCAACTTGATGAATGTGATGATCTGTGACACTCATCATCATTCTCTCCTATGAACGCACGTGACTGACAACCACTTCCGTTCTACCTTAGGCCGGGCGCATATCTCTTAGATTCCCCAACAGAATCTTCGTGGTATAAGCTAGATAGATGGCGGCATTCATGGGAATCCGGAAAGTCTAACCTTGTCTGTGGTATTCTGAGTAGGATTCCGGAATTGAATGACTGTGACGAGCTTCAAACTCCTGAAGGCTGGGCGTTAGTGACAGACGCAAAAGAATCAATGGATTCTATTCCAACCTGATTGAGAACCGACAGATGATTAGCCGTGCTGTGACAGAGCATTTGGACCATTTTCACTGAGAGGATGGGATGTAGCCATTGTCAAGGGTGATACCTCCAAACGATTAGCCATGCAGTGACAGCGCATAGGACCATTTTCCCGAGAGGATGAAAAGTAGCCATTGACACTGGTGATGCCCTACATACAGCTTGCCATGGAAAGGAATAAGAAGGATTGGATGAAAGCAATAAGAAAGTAGAGATTCGAAAGGATTCTAGCATCTCCATACGCCTATCTGAAATTCCCACTATTGATTTACATAAGTATTTCTATCCTATTTTATTTTCTATTTATTTTTATTAATAATATTTGATTTTCTAAATTCCATAATTTTATCCTCCTGACTGGGATTTACAAGATGACCATAGCTTGCTTCATACCAACAATCTCTGTGGAATCGACCCTTACTCACGTAAGGTATTACTTGGATGACCCAGTACACTTGCTGGTTAGTTGAACGGAGTTGTGTCCACACATAGGTGCCATAATAATGATTCCATACAACAACAAAGAATACTACATTGATGTGATCACAATTTCGTCCACCAGCGTTCATAGGTGAGAATGATGATGAGTGTCACGGATCATCACATTCATCAAAGTATTGTGCAACGAATATCTTGGAATAAGAATAAAAGAGAATTGAATAGAAAGTAATAATAATTGTATTGAAACTTGAGGTACAGCAGAGCTCCACACCCTTAATCTATGGTGTGCAGAAATTCCACCGTTAAAAATACATAAGTAAAAGGTTCAGGCATGGCTGAATGGCCAGCCCCCAAAACGTGATCAATAGTCTCCTAAGATGAAGGATAAAACAAAACTGAGACCAAAGATGTCTAATACAATAGTAAATTATCCTATTTTTACTAGACTAGCTACTAGGGTTTACATGAGTAAGTAATTGATGCATAAATCCACTTCCGGGGCCCACTTGGTGTATGTTTGGGCTGAGCTTGATCTATCCACGAGCTGAGACTTTTCTTGGAGTTGAACTCCAAGTTATGACGTGTTTTGGGCGTTCAACTCCGGATCATGACGTTTTTCTGGCGTTTAACTCCAGACAGCAGCATGAACTTGGCATTCAACGCCAAGTTACGTCGTCAATTTCCGAATAAAGTATGGACTATTATATATTGCTGGAAAGCTCTGGATGTCTACTTTCCAACGCTGTTAAGAGCGCGCCATTTGGAATTCTGTAGCTCCAGAAAATTCATTTCGAGTGCAGGGAGGTCAGATTCCAACAGCATCAGCAGTCCTTTTGTCAGCCTTTTTCAGAGTTTTGCTCAAGTCCCTCAATTTCAGCTAGAAATTACCTGAAATCACAGAAAAACACACAAACTCATAGTAAAGTCCAGAAATGTGAATTTAACATAAAAACTAATAAAAACATCCCTAAAAGTAGCTTGAACTTACTAAAAACTACCTAAAAACAATGCCAAAAAGCGTATAAATTATCCGCTCATCAATTTGGTAACACATATTCTGATTGCTTGCATCAGTTAGCCTTGGTGCTAAAGAGATGCCAAGAGACCAACCTTGTTTTAAATTGGGAAAAATGCCATTTCATGGTTACAGAAGGAGTGGTCCTTGGTCATAAAATCTCAAAAAGGGCATAGAAGTGGACAGGGCAAAAGTAGAGGTGATTAAAAAGTTACCCCCACCTTGCAATGTCAAAGCAATTAGAAGTTTTTTGGGACATGCTGGTTTCTATAGGAGGTTTATTAGATACTTCTCTAAGGTTGCCAAGCCATTGAGCAACCTACTTGTCTCTAATGTGCCTTTTGTTTTTTATAATGAATGCATGTTAGCTTTTGAGCAGCTTAAGAACAAACTTTCCTCTGCACCTATCATAGCACCACCATGTTGGGATCTACCCTTTGAGTTGATGTGTGATGCATCAGATTTTGCTTTGGGTGCTGTTTTAGGACAGAGAAAGGATAAATTGGTGCATGTCATTTATTATGCCAGTAAGGTCCTTAATGAGAATCAAAGGAACTACACCACTACAGAGAAGGAATTACTTGCCATTGTCTTTGCTTTTGATAAATTTAGATCATATCTCATTGGTTCTAAAGTAATTGTATTCACTGATCATGCAACACTCAAATACTTGCTTACCAAACAAGAGTCCAAGCCAAGGCTAATAAGATGGATCCTGCTACTCCAAGAGTTTGACATCGAAATTAAGGATAGGAGTAAAACAGAGAACAAAGTTGCTGACCACCTCTCAAGAATCCTACGAAAAGAAGAAGGAGCACACCATCTTGCAATGAATGAAAGCTTCCCTAATGAGCAATTGATGATGATACAAGAGACCCCTTGGTTTGCTGACATAGCCAATTTCAAGGCCATTGGGGAACTACCAACCAACATCAACAAACACATGAGGAGAAAGCTCATCAAAGATGCCAAATACTATATCTGGGATGAGCTATATTTGTTTAAAAGGTGTACTGATGGGATCTTGAGGAGGTGTCTATCCCATGGGGAAGGACAAGAGGTGCTTTGGCAATGTCATGGATATGCATATGGAGGCCATTTTAGTGTAGAAAGAACAGTAGCCAAGGTGTTCCAATGTGGATTCTACTGGCCAAGCATTTTCAAGGATGCAAAGGACTTGGTGTCAAGGTGTGATGAATGCCAAAGGGCTGGCAATCTACCTAAGAATAATGGGATGCCACAAAGATTTATAATGGAGCTAGAACTATTCGATGTATGGGGATTGACTTTATGGGGCCTTTTCCATCCTCCTACTCAAATAGTTATATACTTGTGGCTGTAGATTATGTGTCAAAGTGGGTGGAGGCTATTGCCACTGCGACAAATGACAACAAGGTCATAATGAGCTTCTTAAGAAAGAACATTTTCAGCAGGTTTGGAGTTCCCAGGGCACTTATTATTGATGGAGGAACACATTTCTGCAATAAACAACTGGAAGCACTCCTTCTCAGATATAGAGTCAAGCACAAGGTGGCAACCCCTTATCATTCGCAGACCAACGTGCAAGTAGAGATTTCCAACAGGGAGCAAAAAAAAATTCTTGAAAAAACTGTTGGAAGCTCAAGAAAGGACTGGTCTAAGAAGCTAGACGATGCTTTATGGGCCTACAGGACAGCCTTCAAGACCCCCATTTGGATGTCACCATACCAACTGGTATTTGACAAGGCTTGCCACTTGCTAGTTGAACTTGAGCATAGAGCCTTCTGGGCTCTAAAACTACTGAACTTTGATGAGCAAGCTGCTGGAGAAAAGAAGCTAAGGCAACTCAACGAGCTGGAAGAATTTAGGAACCAAGCATATGAGAATGCAAAGATCTACAAAGAGAACACAAAAAGATGGCATGATCAAAAGATAGCAAGGAGGGAGTTCACTGAAGAAAAAAAGGTGTTATTGTACAATTCTAGACTTAGGTTCTTTCTTGGGAAGCTTAAGTCTAGATGGTCTGGACCCTTCACCATCATCAAAGTGTACCCCTATGGTCAAGTGGAACTCATAGAGGACAAAACACAGAGAACTTTCACTACAAATGGCCATAGACTCAAGCATTACCTGGGGGAATCACTGGATGAAAGGAGAGTGAGCTACCACCTCAACTGAAAAAGGAAGAATGTCAAGCTAGTGACGATAAAGAAGCGCTAGTTGGGAGGCACCCCAACACTTTATATCCTTTTGATTTATTGCTTTATTAGAAGTAGATTGTGAATATTAACTTAGGAAGTTAATTTCAGTTTTGATAGTTAGGATAGCTTTATGAGTTAATTTGTCTCCTATTTTTTGGAAGTGCAGCTGGATGAAAGCATTTACTGATGATGATGAGTGATTGGGCTAAGAACTAGCTATAAAGCTAAGTTTGGTGTGGCCATTCACCAACTTGATCTAGGCTTACAACCATTTGGATAAATTAAATTTTAAAGAGTAAGCCCAGAGATTAAGTTTGGTGTGGCCACCATCATACGAGAATCACTTAGCAAGCCCAATTCCACTCAATTTGAAAGCATTTAATATATTGGTGGTGGCTTGAATGAGAATTTTAATGTGTTCAGGGGAGATTAGTAGCAAAGAATGTGAAAGGATTGGAGTTACTTCTTCCCCATGAACACATTAAAAAATCCAATGATGAACCCAATTTATTGAGATGCAAATGAATTAAGTTTGGTGTCCCAAGGGACACCCATCAGTTGCAACTTCATTCACTAGCATTGAAAAAGAATGTGGATGATTATTTTGTCATTACTGATGGGATTTTCGGTTTCTTTTTTTTTCAGGAGATTGAATGGGTCCCACTTGATAGATAACAAGGAGGTCAAAGTGTACTTACACTTTAGAACTCAACATATTCAGAGGACACAATGGGATAAGGATTGGCGCCTCTTCCCACGCTAGGTGCCACTCCCCAAGTGGAAAACATTGAATTCCCTTCTTTTCCCACCATTCGAATCACACCCTTCACTCCTATAAATTCCCTCACCTTCCCATTCCCTCCCACTTCAGAACCCATTCCATACACAAAAGAAACTCACACAGACCCTTCTTTCTCTTTTCTCGTTCTTCTTTCTCTCTATCTTTCTACTTGATTGGGACAATCAAGTGCTAAGTTTGGTGTTGGGGCAAAACTTTATTTTGCTTGTGTTTCTTTGCAACACTCCGTTAATATCTCAGAACCCTCAAACATTCTCTCTCTCCATCCAATGGCACCACCAAGATCCTCAACCTCAAAGAAAAGAAATACCAAAAAACCAACCTCTGGTTCCTCAAGCTCAAACTTTAATGAGTATAAATTCCTCTCAGCATTCAACCAAAACCAATTCTATGGTTGGGTGAGTGAGAGGTAGATCATCCCAAAGGTCGGCTTCCAACTGGAAAGGAATGAGCACCTTGAGATCAACATTGAGATCAACAACAGGGGCTGGGCACTCTTCTGCAACCCACCAAAGAAAGTGATGGAAGGAGTAGTAAGGGAGTTTTATGCCAATGCCGTGCCACAGCCAGGGCAAACTTATGGGTATATTAGCTATATGAGGGGGAAATCCATTGACTATAGTCCCTCTAACATAGAAAGGGTGCTGATGGTAAACAGGATAAACTCCACTCGGAGTTATGAGGAGAGGATGAAGCAACCAGACCCAGATTTGATGAAATCCTTAATGAAATATGTGTACTAAATGTGCAGTGGATCAATGACAAAGATGAAAGACCCAACCAGCTAAGAAAAAGGGACTTGAGACCCCAAGCTAGGGGGTGGCTAGATTTTGTGAGAAGATCTTTGATCCCTACATCAAACACATCTGAGGTGACCAAGGAGAGGGCTGTACTTATATACAGTATAATAAAGGGAGAGGACGTGAATGTTGGGGAGTTAATTGCCAACAACATCAACAAGATACTAAAGAGCACTAACGAGAGCACAAGATTGGCATTCCCCAGCATCATACAAGAGCTATGTGATGACGCTGGAGTTGAGAAGGTGATTAATGAGGTGTTGGTGAAGCAAGATAAGCCTATAACTACCAAGAAGATGGCCAAGGTGTTGGCCGTCAATATACTTCAAAGGGCTAGAGAGCATAGAGCTCATGCTTATGTGCCACAACCACAACAACGAGAGGAAGAGGAGGCAAAGGAGCAACCACAATTTCTGGCACTTCAACCACCACCATACCAACAATACCAATAATTTCCTGAAGGAATGAACTGGGAGCAGCTGCAAGGAGACGTGCACCAAATAAAGGGAGATCTGCATCAACTGAGGGAAGATATCAACCAATTTCAAAGTGGCCAAATGGAGCAATGGAACCAAGTGAATGAGAAAATACACAACCTCCAAGGAAGTTTTGAGCAAGCAAGGAAGGAGCAGCAAGAGGAGTTCGATTGGGGTGAGGTGCGAAGTGCACTTAACAAAGTGATGGAGCAAAATAAATGACAGCAGAGGAACCTTGCTGAGTTCATGCATCTCTATGATGCCTGGACCATTTCAAGGAGACAATATGATATCAACACACAAGCGAAGCTGAATCACTTGTGTAATGCTGTGGCTGCCATCAATCCCAGATACCCAACATTCATGCAAGGGCTGGAGGAATTGAGTGCTAGACAAGAGAAGATCCTAGCTAAGCACAAGGAGGATGAAAGAGATTATATGAGAAGGCTAGGTTTCTGGAAGCCCAAGGACAAAAAAGCACAAGAAGGATCCTCCAAAAAGGATGGAGATGACTCTTCCCCCTCCAAGAAGAAGGATAAAGGCAATGGGCCAATGAACTAAAGAAGCTGCATAAGGTTGTTGAGTTCCATAGTTGATATTTCCCGAATTTCTAAATTCTGTTTAAGTTTTTATTTGTTTACTTTATGTTTGAGAATAATTGATAATGTTAGGATAGTTTATGTTTTATTTTACTTGAAGTCTTTCGTGAGTCCTTTGATATGCAAGAAAGAAAATGCAATGATAACTGTAGTCTTTATTTACATCAATAAAGTAGAGTTTGTCTCCATAAGAGTTGTTGTGAGTGTGTAAGAACAAGAGTAAATGAGACTAAGACTAAGAAAGCTTATTCAAAGAACTAAGAAACAAAAGACTAAGTGAAGAACCTTGAATGAAGTAAAAATAAAATAGGTCATGAGAGGTAACTAGTCCTAGAAGGCATGACAAGTAGAAGTTGAAGGGTGTTCCTTGAATATCTATAGAACCAAGAAGTAGTAAGCAGCAAAGACCCAAGGCTCTGAGCATCAACTACTAGGGAGGGAAGAGAAACATTGAAAAACTCAAAAAAAAAAGAGTTAGAAACTCTAGTAGATGCTTGTGGTGAAGATGTGTCAAGAAGAGGCCTGAGCAAGTAAATTCTCAAGGGTGTTTCAACACCTAACACCCTAAAGCCAACTGGCTTGGAAGTGTTAATTGAAAGCCTAGCTAAAGGATTGTCTTGAGACAAAACACTTAGAGTCGTGGTCAATAAATACAAAAGAAGCACAAAAGGAGAAAATGAGCTAACTCTTACTACTTCAAGGTGACAATCAATGAAAAGGACCCCTAAGATACATACTTGGAGAAACCCTTAAGGATCTAGGAACCCTTTGTGACATTCAAAGCATTCATGCATGTGTTGAACACTTAGTCCAATTCGTGACTGGTATTAAAAAGGTCCAATAATGTATGTATATTGGACCTTTTGAGACAATTATAGATTCTGGGAGGCAATTCTAATTGGTCAATAAAAAAAGATTTTAATTCAAAGGCATTTGCGGGTAAAAGAGTACTTGAACAAACGTTGAATACGACAATACCCGAAGGTTCACAAGTAGCTGAATATTTATTCCAAAAGGGCGGAAATCATAAAATTTTTTAATAATTTGCAATCAATTCATTCCATTTTTTCCTTTTTCGAGGATAAATTTACATATTTAAAATTTTTTTCCGATGTACGAATACCCTATCCTATCCATCTGGAAATCTTAGTTCAAACTCTTCGATAAGAGGCCCTATGGAGAATGTGCTCAGAAATCCATAATAGAGTCCGACCACAACGACCAAATTCATTATCTTCATGCATAAGTATACTAGATTATCCAGTATAAAAGATTGAAAAATCATCGCAAACCTCTGTTTTTTATTATCTTCTGTTTTTTATTATCTATTGCAATCTCCAGATTATTATCTAATTTTAAATCCATATATTTATATAATGATTTTTCAACCTTCCATATTTCTATATAGAAATAGAAAGAGATAGACTAGAAACGACATCTCTTATCTCACTGACACCAAAGAGAGGGATCTAAAATGAGTGGAATTTTGATATGGGTGGAATATAATGAAATAGAGCCACTTTGAGGTTCCTTTGAAATGAGGCATGGAACGGAGCCATTGCGAAAAAGTTCTACGAGTTACGAAGGAAACTTCGAGCTCATATTGGTCATGGGTTGAGAACGGGAATTGAACTCTATGAGATCAAATTTCCCGTTGTTCCTCAGTAGCTCAGTGGTAGAGCGGTCGGCTGTTAACTGACTGGTCGTAGGTTCGAATCCTACTTGGGGAGGTTTGGTTCATTCCGAATTCAATTAGATTATATATAACATAATAGATAAAATAAATTTCATTGTATAAGTATACATAAAAAAACCCTTTTGTTAAGAAATAGAATTCTCGGGATAGGAATAAACAAATCATGGATAAATCTAAGCGACTCTTTCTTAAACCCAAACGATCTTTTCGTAGGCGTTTGCCCCTGATCCAATCGGGGAATACCACAAAGAGAGAGCGTACCTATTAAAAAAGCTGTTTTTGTAATTGGCGTATGTTTTGTTAACCCACCCATAAGAACCATATTTTGACTTTTTTCTGGAGAATATCCAACAATAGTTTCCATTGAATGAATAATTGATCCAGATCCTAAGAACAACAATGCTTATTCATCGCTCCCGAAAAGGAATCTATTGATTCTCTCCCAATTGGTTGGATTGGACCGTAGGTGCGATGATTTACTTCACGGGCGAGGTCTCTGGTTCAAGTCCAGGATGGCCCAGCTGCGCCAAGGAAAAGAATAGAACACTGACTCCTTCATGCATGCTCCACTTGGCTCGGGGGGATATAGCTCAATTGGTAGAGCTCCGCTCTTGCAATTGGGTGGGTAGCTGACCCTCGTAGTCCGTTCTTTCAAAAAGCAAAATAAGAGCATAATTTTTTCGCTATTTATTGAAAATAAAGGATTTCCCCCGCTTAATAGGTAAGCATTTGCTACCAATGGGGAAATTTGTCTAGAGCAGCAGGTGCTGTAGTGAAACTGATTGCAAAAGAGAGGAAATCGGCCACATTAAAATTACCTTCTGGAGATGTCCGTTTGATATCCAAAAACTGCTCAGCAACAGTCGGACAAGTGGGGAATGTTGGGGTAAACCAGAAAACTTTGGATAGAGTCGGATCTAAATGTTGGCTAGGTAAGCGTCTTGTAGTAAGAGGAGTAGTTATGAACCCTGTAGATCATCCCCATGGGGGTGGTGAAGGGAGGGCCCCAATTGGTAGAAAAAAACCCACAACTCCTTAGGGTTATCCTCTCATTTTTTTTCTTATTTTTCTTTCGTCTAAACAATTTTTATTTATTTATTTATTTATTTTTAATCTAAATAACACACACATTTTTTTTTTAATTTTCTTTTTTTCTATTTTCTTTCCGAACAAGGTGTATGGGTGAAAATTGAAATTGAGTTCCACCTTCGAATTTGGGGGTATTAACTCCTATCACTAACATTTTATGTTGTAACATACCAGAGTCACACGCAATCCAGCAGTCCAGCGCCACCAACAACGTGACAGAGCTCTCCACTCTCCTCAGTGATAGCCCCTAGACCCCTCCACTCTTTGCCGGCAGTCAGCGTCACAGCGACACAACAACACTGGCATCCCATTCAGCCCTCGCGACACAGCAACAGTCGCAGTGCGGTCGCCTTCTCACCTTCCTCCGTTCCGTAGCCGCCGCCTCCGTCGCCTTCCTCGGTAGCCACCGTTTCCTTGCCGTCGCCTTCCAGATTCCGCTGCTGCCATCATCCTCCACACCTTCCTCCACGCTCTCTGAGTCTCTAGAATGGAGATGCCTCAGGTAATTTTATTTGTTTCTAAATGATTTGTTTCTACTTTCTAATTTTATCTTTTCAATTTGAACAAAATTAAAGCTAGCTTGTGTTGATTTTTTATTTATGGAGTTGCTGAATGCTGATGAACAGAATTTGTATGCCTGGGTTGCTGCTGAACTGAATTTTATTTGGTTCTGAACTGGGTTTTTTTTTAATCTACTTTTTGGTTATGATTATATGTTCCTGGTTCTGATTTTTTGGTTAGGGTTTTGGTTATGGTTATTTGTTCTTGTTTCTAATTATTTGGTTCTAATTTTTTATTTGGTTATGAACTGATTTCTAAATTTTTATTTGATCTGAACTGATTTTTTTGACACTTGTTTGGGTGAGCTTCTACAAAAATATAATATTTTTTTAAAAGATTTTTAAAAAAAGTAGAAGTAATTTTATGTTTAGATATCTCATGTAAAAATATTTTTTATTTAGCAATTGTATATCTGTATTTGGGTATAAATGATATAAAAGTAATTTTTTATTTATTTATTATGTTAAAAATATGTTTTAAAAATAAAAAAGATCTTTTAAAAAAATATGTAAATTGTAGTTTTTAATAAAAGATGTTTTTTTTTTCTAGTTCACCAAGACAAGCACTTATTGTATGTTTTGTTATTATTATGTGTTCTTGGTTCTGATTTTAAGGGTAGGATTTTGATTCTTTTCTGATTTGTTCTTGTTGTGAATGTTTGGTTCTAATTTTTTTGCTTTATATTTCTGCAGTTTGATTGATCACAGGGCAAGTGAGAACATTGGTGTTTCAGAAGGTGAAACAGTTTAAAAACCGACAAACCAAACCAAACTGTACTGCGAACACCTCTAGTTTCGGGTGTTAGCCCTTTTTCTTGCCCAAAAGAAAAAAAAAAAAGATGGAAGTTATGTCTTTTTGTGTCACATTCACCCAATTTCATACATTTTCCTTTCTGAAACCAAAAGTAACAACAACCGAAATTCAGGGCCTTTCACTACCCAATAATAGGAGCAAACATTGCAATCTTTATTCATTTTCTTCTTCATCTTCAAGAAGTATAGCAGCAACAGCAACACTATACCCTTCCACCACCCAGAAGAACCGCTACTGGATGGTACTCATGGAGCCTCCACCTCATGGTGTCACCTCCAAGTCACAACTCATCGATTATTACGCCAACACTCTACACAAAGTCCTTGCCAGGTTTTGCCTCCTTTTTCATGCTCGTTCTCTTTTTGTTTTTAAGTTGAGCTGAAAATTACTATAATTTTTGCTTCAAACAGTGAGAGAGATGCTCAAATGTGTATATATGATGCTTCCTGCGATACACACTTTGGTTTCTGTTGTGACATTGATCCACAAATAACCTCCCAACTCACAAGTAAGTTGTTGCTTTTCTTATTAATACAATGCATCTTAGATGTTTGAAGTTTAGTCTGTGGTATAGTATTGCACAATTGGCAATTACCATTGGTATTATACTATTATTCTTGAAGTAACTTTTCTGTTATTGTGCCCATATGTTTTTAGGTTTACCGGGGGTCTTGTTGGTTAGGCCTGATCCGGATTTCAGTTCTTCGAAAAAGGACTATAGTCTATCAAGTGGTCAAGAAGGTCTGCTATCGAATTCAAAACTACAATTTGAAACCAACATGTTATTCTTTCTTGAGAATTCAAAGCATTGGCTTGTTAGAATTGATAAACCTGCTGTTGGGATTGTTACAAAGGCTCAGATTGTCGATTATTTTGTTCAAATATTGACCAAGGTGATGGGAAAGTAAGAACAATGTACTTCTTTTGCATTAATTTTTATCACCTTTTCTTTTTACCTAAAGTTAGATGACAGTAATGTCTTCCCTATGTAGCGAAAAGGATGCTCAGATGTGCATATATCATGTTTCCTGGAAAAAAATATTTGGTTTTTGCTGTGAACTTGATGACGACTGTGCACAGGAGTTAGTTGGTTAGCACTGTTATGCTTAAAATTCAGTCATTTTGTGTAGAAGTATAAATTTCCACATTAAGTGTCCTTTTGTGGCCCAGGTGTGCCTGGTGTCTTATCAGTTCAACCAGATAATAATTTTGAGTCAGCAAATAAGGATTATGAAGGTTAGCAATCTTTCCAATAATTTTTGTGTTAGTTTCTTTTATATGCATTTGAAGATCCTTGGTCTTAGCCCACGTGATACTTGGTTCTTGATTGCATTGAAAATCCTTCTAAATGCAAGGAAAAAATCATATTGTTTCCACTCCGTTTAATTTAATATAGGTTGTATTTTTTTAGATAAACAGTATACAAAACTTGAAATGCGCAGGTGAGTTTTATTTATAGGTCATAAAAAAATTTTGCTGAGTTAACATTTGGTGTAAAATTTCTGGTTTAGGTTGATAGTTTATAATTTTCTTTCTATGAGATTGTGTTCAAATACCTAATTCATGGTTTTCTCAGGTAATAACTTAGAAAACAGTTTGAGTGTGCAAAAATCTTTTGAAACAAGTCAGGCAGCTCCCCTGCGAACGAAAAAGCTTTTTGTGACAGGTACTCACAAGACTGACTCTTGATATAAATCGATCTTCTGTTCTGTCCCTGTGTATATATGTTATATGCTGATTTTTCAACTAAAAAAAATGAGAACTGCCTTTCCTTTCGAAAATATTTAAGTTAATGAACATGAAAAAAATATCAGTCAAAGAAAATCATGTTTTTTTTTTCCTTGAGAAATTATTCATTGTATTAAGAGAGTATTAATTGCTCTAATGTGGCTATCATGTTGAGTTTCATTTCCATACCATTTACCTACTTTTTATTCTGTGGGACAACACAATTTTATCTTAAGGAGAGCATTCTTGGTTCTCGAAAGATATGATACCACTTGACAATTTATTTTAATATTACAACATTTTTCTCTTAAACAGGGCTATCGTTTTATACATCTGAGAAAACCTTACGTGCAGCATTTGAAGGCTTTGGTGATCTTGTTGAAGGTAGCTCATCCTTCAAATATTGCATAATTTGCTCATCAATATTTAGTCTCTCAAGACCAAAGCAAACTTGCCTCAGCCTTTACTAATAAATGGTTATGCTTGACAGTCAAAATTATTATGGATAAAATTTCCAAAAGGTCCAAGGGTTATGCATTTGTTGAGTACACCACGGAGGAGGCTGCAAGCGCAGCATTGAAAGAGATGAATGGCCAGGTACATTCTTCTCGGTTCTCTATTTTTTTACACATTTTACCGGCATTTTTTTGTTTTCTTTCTTTCCTGGTTGTTATGGAAAATGAAAAGAATCTTGGATTTGAAAATATAGGATAACAGAAGCTAGGTGGTCTTTGATGATTTCATTTTGCTACAGATTATTAATGGATGGATGATAGTAGTGGATGTTGCCAAGACTAACCCGCCAAGGCACAACAGGGGTCATGTCAGGCCATCAGTTTGACAAGCCAAAAGCCTTTCAAGGTATTAACTATTTCTAGCCCTGCGCTCTTATTATAAGTCAAGATAACACAAACCAGAATACTGCAGAACATAATAGAATTATGTGCAATTATTATAGCCAACTATTCTCAACCTTAGGAGTCATTTCTATTTTATTTATGTTTATCCTGTCTTTTCCAGAGTTAAATCTTAACTATTAGTTGACTTGGTCTTGTACTAGCAGTAATAGACTAATACTTGGGATTAATTTTATATAATACCTGTGATCAATTTTATATATTTTCACATTAGTCAAAGAAATTCAGCTCCATATTAATTTTGATGCATAATTCAATTTTTTTAAATGATAAAAAAATATTACCCGCTCTTTATCTTAATTTAAAAAATCCGCTGTTTTATATCTGATTATAGTTATCCTACAAGGTTCCCAATAATCACTATCAAAATAGTTCACTCATATTACCTGCTGATTTAATGACAATCCTTTTTGCTTTTATGGTCTGTTATCTGTTGCTTAAAGTAAAAACTAACTTCATGGCATATTCTTCCCCCTTGTATCTATTCTAATATGTTTATGTCATGAATAATTCTAGGATTAAGGTTGTTTCTATACAGAACATTGAATAGTTCTTCTCCTACTATATGGAAATTAAAATAATCAGAGGATTCTCTGTCACCTCACATAAGTAATGATGAAAATTGTAAATAAGACGAGAGATACTCTAAAATAGGACAAGGTGATTTGTGTGGTACAACATTGGTGGGGGTGAGTTATGTAAGAAAAATATAAAGATAAAAAAAATATAATTGGTAAGAGAAAAGTATATGGTTTTGCATCTGCAAAGAGAAAGAGATATAATGTTTTTTGGTGACAAGAGGTCCCAAAAGGGAAGAAAACAAACTAGGAGGCTATTCTAGCATTCAAGCTAACAAAATGCATAAGCTCCTCTGTTAACTCAATCTAGGTAATATGATCAGATGCACTTCTAGCACAGTTATTATACTCGGATTGGACTGACCAATTCGATAAGAAAACCGGTGAACTGATACTTGTGCTAGTCCAATTTCAATTTTTGACCATTTTGTCAATTGACCCGTAGAAAACCGGTGCAAAACCGAACCTGTTGACCTGATGGGTCAATGCCATCTGTGCATCTCCACGGGTGGAACAGCAGCAAGCTAGATCATAGGAGGAGTACCATAGCCTTTAAAAAGGTTTCCAGCAGCAAAGTCCCCACACGCCACCTCCTTGCATCATCAAGCAAGTGTCTTTTGTTGTGTTAGAAAGCATTATAAACACTCTCTTCCTTTAGTAGCTAGGTAATATGGAACTTGAGGTTTCATTCAAGGGCGCGGCTTTGGTGAGCCGAACATCTTTGGCTAACCAAGCATAAGACTTCACTATCGCTGACCAGTGCGCACTTTTAATGAGAGCCGTTGGATTATTTTGTTTTTTAATCCACCGGTGGAGATCACCCTGAAAGTTGATTGTTTTGATTGGCTAATGAATGCTTTTTGCAACTTTTGTGTCAAAGAGGTTACTTTAGAAAAATTTAATTTGTTGCTAGTTATTGTTGTTAGATCTGAAATGTCTTTGGGTTTATATGGCAAAAATTTATGAATTTGTAAGTTTAAATTAATTAGAGTTAAGTATTCCGTATTATGTTAACTAAATGACGATGAAGTTGGGCTGGGAATGAGATGCATCGTGGACGTCAGTTTGTCGCATAGAAGAAACGCACGAGTTTACATTTCTGCCACTCGCTATCATGCCGTTTATGTTTGAGTTGCACGAAGTTACTCCGCCCAGAATTGCGGTGCAAAAATTGCCTACTCGTTGAATTGCGTATCTGCCGCGATGCAAGCATTCCAAGGATGACGAAACGTTAGTGTTATCACCGGAACCGGACTCGATCCCCATGATGACGAGTGGTGGTTCAGGCAGAGGATTAGATTGGCCAGAGAGGATCAGAGAAGAAGGATCAAAGCAGCACAGGGAAGTGTGCTTGGTGAGTGACAGAGAGGGAGAAGAGATTTTAGGTCGGGCGGGTCAACTTGGCACGTAGTTGGGTTGGGCTTGGTTGCAGTCAATACCTATGAGAAAAAACATAATGGAGCTTTATATTTTTTTCTAAAACGAATGTTTGGCTAATGGATTGGGTTATTAATAATGTTGTTAAAAATATACCAATCCTTTAATACGGTCCCTTCTTTTTTTTTTTCTTGGATGGGTTGGGTAACTAAACCCAACAAACCAAGCCCAGAATAAGACACTTAATCCCTCAAACTAACTCCCTACCTACCCGGATGAATTGCTTTCCTCCCCTGCAACCAAACTTCTAAAAGGAAACACAATTAACTACACTACTATAAAGAAGCACAATTGACGCCAAAAAGAGATCAAGTAAAACTGTGGGGCCGCTTCGAGGAGCAAAAGCGCGGGACGAGATGCACCTCACTCCAGAACGCGGACGATCTGGTGCGGGGAGACGGGGGAGCTGCAACTTGGTTCTGAGCTTGAGAAGAAAATAGGATGCAACTTAGAAATCGCTGTGAAACCCATCGCTGATGCGACTCTGACATGGTGCCACTGATGATGGAAAGGTAAGTCCAACTTCTCATTCCTAATTATCTCTGCAATCTGTTTGGGCGGGTTAGATGGCCAATTATTGGTTAGTTGATTTTGCAATTTCAGAGATGCCAAGGTGTGAGCTAGCTTGTTCCCTTCTCGAGGAATCCAAGAAAAACCACAGTTTGGAAGTCTCCTCTGGATAGCTTTAATGTCTTGAATTATTGGTTCTACTTCCCAAAATGTAATTCCTTCTTTGATTGCTTGAATAAGTTGAAAGCAGTCAGATTCAATAGTTGCATTATCAATTTTGAAATTTTCTATTAAAATGATTGCTTCTCTTATGGCAGTTGCTTTTGCAAGGATGCTGGAGTTCGTTTGGATTTTTGAAGTTGTCCCTCCCATGAGAGTTCCATTGCAATCTCTGATCGCTACTGCTATACTTCTGGATTTTGTGTCATTGGAGAAGGCTGCATCCGTATTCAATTTGAGCCAATTTTGAGGAGGGGCTCTCCAGATTATAGGTACCGTCTTTCTCCTATTTGATTCTTTGGTGCTATTATTTTCCTTCTCTGTTGCTTTGAAATATTCTAGTTCAAGATTTTTTGCATAGTTGATAGTAGACTTTGGATCAGGTTCTGTGTCATGAAAAACTTTTTCATTTCTTGTTTTTCAAATTGCCCACATTGTGATACCAATTCGACTCCACATTTGATTTGCTTCTATTCTGCCTCTTTGGTTGCACTTCCTAAACATTTCTTGTAGCCACATCCCGACTGAGTTTACGCTTTCCTTTGTTGGTGTACATTGAGCTTGCGAGCCAAACCATACCGCTCTTATCCAATCACATAGTAGTAGAGCATGTTCGATGGTTTCCTCCGCCTGCATACAAATAGGACATAGATTACTGTTAGTTATCTTTTTCTTAATCAAATTGGCTTTTAGCGGGAGAATATTATGGATTGTCCTCACTTCCCGGAACAAACAAGAATTAAAAAAAAAAGTCACAGTTAAAGTTTATTAGTAGATGATTAATTTAACAGAAGTATTAAATTATTGAATGATATAATAATTATAATATTTTGTAAAACCAAAATAGTTGAATAATGTGAAATTTTGTCAGATGTGCATAAATAAATTTATCATGGTAAACAATTGATCATGGTGTATAAAATTACTAAAAGAGTTGAATAATGAACATGAATATATGTACTAATGGCTTATTATATTCGTACAATATACTATAATTATTAATGTTATTATAAAGTCCGCATTACATATTATTTTATTCTAACCTTAGAGAGAAGTACAGTAAATTTATTTAAACCATTCCTTTTGTATTCTCTATTCATGGAAACAATTTAATAGGAAATGTTACTCTTTATATAATGTAACGGGAGTCACTTAGGTAAAGACGCTTAAAACATTTTTTTTAAAGTTTTTTTTTAATAATTAATATTCAACCTATATAATCGATCAAACTGTGTTATTTTTGTCAAAATTAGATGAAATAAATCAGTTTGATCGAAAAATCGATAAACCAAATCTTGAACCAATTTAAATTAATATTTTTTTATAAAAATGACTATAATACCTTTATTATAAAAAATGACTTAAAATATTTCTACTATATATTTTAAAACTCTAAATTCTAATCTTTCTCTTCTCTATGCCATCATAGAATTAGAATTTAGGATTTTTAAAATTAATATATATAATAAGAATATTTTAATCATTTTTTATAATAAGAGTATTATAGTTATTTTCTATAAAAAAATATTAATTTATATCGGTTCAAAATTTGATTTATCGAGATTTTTAGGTCAAATTGGTTTGTTTGGTCTAATTTTGACAAAAATAATACAGTTTGATCGATTATATAGGTTAAATTTTAATTATTAAAAAGAGTCTTTAAAAAAAGATGTTTTAAGCGTCTTTATGTGAATGGCTCCCGTATGTAATATTACGCGATGCTAAAAATTATAATATAATAATATTCTTTTCTCTTATTATTTGGTTTTGTCTAAAAGCATCAATAAAGAAACGTACGAGGCACTGAATCCTAATGTCAGTATAATAAAGTTAAGAAAACAATATAATAATAACAAATAGAACGCTCTGTGGTCGTTCCTTGATATTCTCCAATAACCTAACCTTTTTGCAAATGGCTGGAACATCCAAGAAGAATAGAAAGAAAAGGAATGTAGCCGTTGAGTATGAATTTCTGCTTAATATTTTTCCTTATAACATATGGGTGAGGATTGCCACGAAGATTGCATCGAATTCGATTCAGGAACTGTTCCATATGCAGGTAACATGCAAGGTGTTTCTTGATGCAGCGATGTCCGACGCTGTCTACAAGTATGCGACGATGTGGTATCTGCTACTAGTGTCCTCTTCATATTACTTTGATCGGCCTGAAAGGAGGTTCATTGATCGCTGCGTGAAAGCGGGAAATCCGGATGTTTTATTCTGGCATGGGTTGATGCAGTATTTCTAAATTGGCCACCGTGACTTTGGAATGCAGCAACTGGCTAGGGCTGCAACGGAAGACAATGTTGAAGTCGGTTACGTGTGTGGCATGCCGCTGCTATGTAATAACAAAGACAAAGCAGCAAAGAAGGGGAGTTGAATTTTTTGAAGTTATACGTACTTCTGGAACAGTCGAAAGGTGCAGAGAGCTCTTAAGGGAATTGTTTGAGCAGTGGTGGGTGCAGGAGAAATCTTCAGATCCTGAATAGCCCGTGGTTTGTCGGTCTACTAGTTGTCCTACCAGCAACGCTATGGGCGTTGTCGAAGATGTGTTCAGTGTCTTGTGTGTACTGTCTGACTGATTACGAGGTGAGGGTCTTCTTAAAAATGTTTACATTTTAATGAACATTATTATTTAGCAATTTTTTTGTTTGTTTAAATGAACATTATTATTTAGCAATTTTTTTTTTGTTTAAATGTATTGTTTATGCTTCTCTTATCTGACAGTACAGTATCTAACATTGTCTTTTGTTTTGTTATGAATGATTATTTCTCTTTAACAAATAAATTATGTTTTTATTATGTTTCTACTTGTGTGTGTGGAAAAATCTCAGTTTAATATGGTATAGAAGGCTTATTCCATAATGATTTAACTTCTGTAAATAAATATAAATAAAATATTATATTTTAAAAAATAATTGAGATAATTAAATACATGTTTCTAAATATCTGTAACGTATAAGTTAAAAATGTTACAAGAAAAATTTGTTGACAACTAAAAAAATTGATGACTTATCAGTTTATTGTTCCTTTTATTTTTTTTATTTTTTTCAAAAAACGCATGTTGATAACTTTTTGTTACTTTTATTTTATGGCATCAACAGAAAAATAATTTACTTAAAGTTTTGTTGACAATTTTAAATGTAGGTGAATATGAAATTTTCATTTACTTAAAAAATATTTTATTCTAATATAATTATAACTTAAATAAATCAGTAGATAATTGATATGAATCATGCATTAATCTTTCGAAAACTACCATTAATTCTTTAATTTAATGAACTTTTAAAGAAAAACTTTTTTTTTATTTTTTAGTTTAATTATATAAAAAATATTAAGAAAAAACATACTATGGTTTATGTTGCATTTTGAATATTTCATAAAAAGTTAATGTTAGAATTTTCATGTAATATACATATACTACCTTATAATTTTAAATTATACACTATTTAATTTATACTAATAGGAACAAATCTAAATATAAATGCTAAAATTTAAAATTTGTTTGTTCAAACTATATCTAAGTTTCGAGGATACTATAGTACAATAAGTGCATAGCATGCATATTCACAATTATGGTTTCATGTAGAATGTGTGCCTGTGGTGTTAGATTTGACATTAGCTTTTTCACGTGTGATGCGATTGATGGTTGAAAAGTGTTAATTTATGGTGTTTAATAATTTACATGTCATAAACGGATTTAGATTCTCTAAAGTTTGAATTTCATTTTAGAAGAGTAAAGTGTGATTTTCTACTTTTAAATAGTTTCTCTTTCATATTTATTCTTGGTCCCACTTATAAAATCAATGGTGAGAAATCACACCTTAATTTCTAAATTGAAATTCAAATTTTAGAAGGTCCAAATTCGTCACAGTAATAATAGATAGAACTGGTAGTTTGGTAAGGTAATGGACAATGATGGTTCAGGATAATTTTTAGATAAAAAATATTTTATTATTAACAATGAATGTAAATTAAATATTCTTTTGTAGACAAAAATACTTATGAATTGTTTAAAACACTTTGAATAGTCAGTAAATTTTTTTACATTAATCTCTTTACAATAAATTCATGTAAGTTATATATCTTATTATTAGCAACAAATCAATTTTAATAAACAATGTTTGTCTTACTGTAAAATAAGATTAAATTATTCATGGGTTAAAATAAAATAGAATATAGCAGGGTCAAACATAATTTTCTATATGCTTTGTAGTAAATTTTAAAATACCAATGGAGGCATATGCCCCCACACTTATGCATGTAAATTCGTCCTTGGTAATGGGCATTTCAACATATGCCAATTGTGTTTGTTATTAAATTTCAATATCAAATTCGAACACTCTACAAAAGTTAAATTATTTGTAATCAATGTAGTTAAAAGCCGTGGAGAAATTTTGAGGGGGTGAGGAAATATTTTTAGCTGTTATTTTTTTCCGTGAACACAATTATAGCTATATTAAATAAATTTAGTTCTTGAAAAATAACTATATTGATCTAATAACAATTCTAATACGTGATCTATAGAATGTTTTTTAAACGAAAATTGTTTTAATGAGAATACATGTTTTATGTATGTTTAATAATAATCTAGTATAATTTGTGTTTACTAAGTGTTCAGCCAAAGAAAAGAGAATAATACATTGCATCATTGCATGCATGGCTTTAGTCAAAAGCTACTGGTCATCTTTATTGGGGAAGTGTAAATATAATATGTGAAAATTATTTTTTGTTTTATAGAAGCAGCTTTTAAATATTTAATGCATTAAGATTAAAGAAACGTATTCATGTTTTTCGGATAAAATGTATTCGTTAGGACCCTGTAAGATTTTTTGTTAGTACTAGGTATAGTTTCTTATTCGTGTTTCTACGATTAATTATTATAATAATATATTTTAATTTGTCTTAATGGTATACGTTTTCCAATAGCCATCTAGTTTAATGCGCTAAACACCTCATTATATTTATTTTGGACGTCGTTGATTTTTCTAGGTTAATTAATATTTTGTTTATTGAAACTCTAATGTTTACATCAACCGGTTTGATCATGAGGGAAGAATAAACTAATACAATGCTTTTGTTAGTAAAATTAAGATTTAATTTAATTTTTTGCTCTTTCATTTGTAGTTTATTAAAATTACTTTCTCTAAATACAAACACAATCTTAATGGGCAAATATAGTGGCCATAGTATTCATTACGTCAAAGTTTGATTGTAATCAGCAAAATTGTTGTAATTTAAAATAAGTAGGTTGCCCTGGTAATTATTTATAACTTGGAACATATTATTCATGTTTATATTATATAACTGAATAAATATCTGAATGAGTAAAAATATATTTTATGCATTTTACCCAGAACCCTAAACATTTCGCTTTTTGTTTTCAGTCTTAGCCGGACATAGTTATACAAATTTTTATTGCTTGTTAATTATTTTTCAGCCATAACTTATTCAACTGATTGAAGTTCAATGTATTGGTATTACAATATTGAAAGATTATGACAAAAGAAACAAAAACAATCATTTCAAAGAATTCAATGGACAAAACTGTTTTCATAGAACTTGATAATAAGCATTACGTATCTGTTAATATTAAATATAGTGAAATTTGATCATTTAATTTGACTATTAAACAACATAGCAATCATGTAATGAAATTTAAAAAGGGAAAAACATTTAATCAGCATAAAACTTTTTTGATTATATATAAAATTTTAAAATATATATATTAGAAATATAAGAGTTAATTTGATTAAATGAAGTGAAAGGTGAACCTAACCCAAAAACAGGTTGACAAATTAAATAGTATCAACTCATAATCGATACGACAATGGATGCAAGGGACATGCATGACTAGCATCTCCATCACTGTCATCGCAGTCCCACCCTCTTCCCTGGCAGTGATGGTCATAGATACTGCTGAAGGTTGCACATGAGAATGGAGAAAGAGTGTAGGAGATAGAAAAACCAGAGAGAAGAAGGAGTGAAAATGTGAACTTGTATTAAATGATGAATCACACTTTTTACATAACTGACCTTCCTATATTTATATACAACTAACTAACTACTGATTAATAAATATCTAACTACTCTCATCAGTTTTCTCTAACTATCAGCAGACTCACTTGTTAAGTAACATCCTCCTTTAAGCTTGGAGGGTTGACCGCGAATATGTTCAACAACCCAAACTTACCATAGATGTAATGGAAAGGACCTGGTGCTAGTGGCTTAGTCAAAATGTCTGCAACCTGCTCATGTGTAGAAATAGGTAGCAGATTAATCACCTTTTCTTGTAGTTTGTAGCGGACAATGTGGCAATCCGCTTCGATATGCTTTGTCTGTTCATGGAAGACTGGATTAGTGGCAATATACACAGCAGACTTGCTATCACAGTAGATGTTCGCTGCCTTCTAAAGTGGTGCGCCAAGTTCCCGAAGAACATAACTCAACCATTGGACCTCCCTAATTGCAAGTGCTAACGCCCTATATTCTGCCTCGGAGGAGGAAGCAGCGACTGTAAGTTACTTCTTGCTCTTCCAACTAACAAGAGATGATCCAAGATAAAAGCAATAAGCTGAGATCGACCTCCTAGAGTCAGGACACCCTGCCCGGTCCGAGTCTGAGAAGCCTGTGAGATTCAAGTCTAATTTGGCTGAGAAGAAAAGGCCAGTAGCTAGGGATCCTTTCACGTACCTCAATATTCGATGAGCAGCTCGCAAATGCTCTGTGGTAGGACAATCCAAAAATGGACTCAATTTTTCTATAGCAAAACTTATATCCGGCCTAGTGTTCGAAAGATAGAGCAACTTTCCAATGATTCTTCGGTATGGAGTAGAATCAGACAGTAGCTCCCCATCACTTTTACTTAGCTTTGCACCATAATCCATTGGTGTTGGGGCAGGCTTGCATCCCTCAAAACCTGTTTCTTTAAGCAAATCCAACACATATTTTTGTTGATACAAAGCAATTCCTCTTTGTGATCTAGCCACTTTTAAGCCAAGAAAAAATTTGAGGTCCCCAATATCTTTAATCCAAAATCTATCATCAAGTATCTTCTTCACATTCTCAATCTCATTGAGATCATCACCTGCCAAAACCAAATCATCAACATAAACTAAGACTTTTGTGAATCCTTTTGGAGTTGATTTTGTGAACAAACTATAATCTGGTTTGCATTGCTTGAAACCCAGCTCCACAAGAACAGATTTGAGTTTTGAATTCCACTGCCTACTAGCTTGTTTCAATCCATACAGTGACTTCTCAAGTTTGCACTCTTGTCCTAGCTTTGCATGAAGTCCTTCCGGCACCTTCATGTATGCTTCTTCATCCAAGTCATCATGCAGAAACGCAGTATTAACATCAATTTATTTCAAGTGCCAGCCTTTCACAGCAGTATGAGCCAAAACCACTCGCAATGTTCCCAATTTAACAACTGGGCTAAAGGTAACCTTGTAATCAACTCCAGGAAGCTGTGTGAATCCCTTTGCAATGAGGCAAGCTTTGTGACGTTCCACACTATCATTCGAATGATACTTGACCTTGAATACCTACTTATAATTGCCTTCATGCCAGGTGGGAGTGAGGTCAACTTCCAGGTTTTATTTTCATCCAAAGCAGTCAGTTCAGCCTTAATAGTTTCTTACCGGCGAGTTTGAGATATCGCATCTTCATAGTGCTTAGGCTCGATGTTTTGAATAGCTAATGAGTATGCAAGATGCATGAAAGAAATAGAATGATAGGATAAAAAGTCTGAGATAGGATATCTTTAAAGATTTTGCATGGTTTTTGAATTTTCATTGATGGCTGTCATACATTTGTAATCTTTAAAGTAAGCTAGTGGTTTTGAAATTCTTGTGGATCTTCTCAGCATAACATAAGTAGGTAGACTAGGTGAATCATGCACTTGTGTATCTAATTTAGGACTAGTGTCTACATTTGTATGTGATGTATGGTCAGGATTATCAAAAGCTTCCAAATGATGCATGGGACTATCATGGGGCATTGAAGGTGAGATGCTATCTTTGTTTAGACTATCTAAATGAATACTAGAATGCATAGGAGATGAATGTTGAATATGATTTTGATTCATGTGATCATGATTGAGTGCATGTGTATTATTGTTTAGATTTGTGATATGCAATTGGTCAGCTAAAACTTTTTTATTTGTAAAATTAGTGTTAGTATGTTCAGATTGAGTGCTAGCATCTTTATATTGAGCCTCAATCCTAGACTATGGAAATAAATCTTCATAAACTTGAACATCTCTAGAAGTGAAGAATTCTTTAGTTTGTAAGTCAAATAACAGATAGCCCTTAACACCCTCCCTGAATCCAAGATGTAGACATTTTCTTGCTCTTGGATCCAGTTTGGTTCTGTTATGCGTAATAGTATTAGCATAAGTAAGGCAACTAAACACCCGAAGATAAAGTAGATTTGGTGGAGCATTGTATAAAACCTGATAGCATGTTCGGTTGGTCAAGAATGGTGAGGGCAACCTGTTAATCAAATAAATCGCATATTCAACACCATAGCACCAAAAGATTTTGGGCAGGTGAGAATGAATCATAATGGTGCGAGCCACGGTTAGAATGTGTTAATGCTTTCACTCAACGATTCCGTTCTGCTGTGGTGTCTCAACACAAGATCGTTGGTGCAAAATTCCAAAATTGTTATAAAATGAAGGCATTGAAAATTCAGTACCATTATTAGACCTGATTATTTTCACCATTGTATTGAAATGAGTTTTGACAAAATTAATAAAATTCTTCACCAATTGAGCTGTTTCAGCCTTGGTTTTCATAAGAAAAATCCATGTAAATCTAGATTTATCATCCACAACTGACAAAAAAATTTGTGATTGGAAAATGAAAGAATGGAGACCGGACCCCAAATATCCAAATGAATCAACTCAAGTACATTTTCAGCGACAGAAACACTATGTGGAAATACTAACCGTTTTTGCTTGCCAAGATGTGGAAATTACATGGCTCTTTGCTTATTGAACAATCTACAATTCAAACTATTGTTTTAGTATTGCTAACCTATTATTAGATGGATGTCCTATTTTATCATACGGCAAATTTTTCTTAGATGTATGATGAATGAGTGCAGTAATGTGTGATGCATGTGTTGGTCCTTGAACCTCGTGGTGCAAAATGTATAGGCCATCAATATTTTTAGCTGCACCAATCATCTTCAAATTGTGCCGATCCTGTATCTCACACATTTCATCAGTAAAACTCATTTTGCAATGCAATGATGATTTCAGTTTTGAGACTGAGATTAGTTTAAAATTGAATGAAGGGATGTATAATGCATTTGTGAGAAATAATGTGCTAGAAAACACAATCGTCCCCATGATGCAGCTGGTAGTGTGGGCACCATTTGGTAATCTAACAAATATTGGTTCAATTTTTAGAAAATCTTTGAAATCTTTGATGTTATATGAGACATGGTCTGTGGCACCAGTGTCTATTACCCTGGATTTATGCTTTTGAATGCATACATCTAGAGCCTATATGTGAGAATTGAAATGCAAAAGATGAACCATTCTACCTTGATGAGGTGATGGTTGAGGTTGTGTTGCAATCTGGCTGACACTATGGATATGCTTGACCTCTTGCTTGATAAGTAGAGTGATGAGCGGATAATTTATACGCTTTTTGGCATTGTTTTTAGGTAGCTTTTAATAGGTTTTACTAACTTTTTAGTATATTATTATTAGTTTTTATGCAAAAATCACATTTCTGGACTTTACTATGAGTTTGTGTATTTTTCTGTGATGTTAGGTATTTTCTGGCTGAAATTGAGGGACCTGAGCAAAAATCTGATCCAGAGGCTGAAAAAAAGGACTGCTGATGTTGTTGGATTCTGACCTCCCTGCACTCGAAGTGGCTTTTCTGGAGTTACAGAAGCCCAATTGGCGCGCTCTCAATTGCGTTAGAAAGTAGACATCCTGGGCTTTCCAGCAATGTATAATAGTCCATACTTTGTCCGAGATTTGATGGCCCAAACTGGCGTCCAAACGCCACCCAGAGACCCTTTTCTGGAGTAAAACGCCAGAACTGGCACCAAAGCTAGAGTAAAACGCCAGAACTGGCACCCAAACTGGCGTTTAACTCCAAGAATAGCACAAGCACGTGGAATCTAGGAAGCTTAGCCCAAACACTCACCAAGTGGACCCCGGAATTGGATTTCTGCACTCTCTGCATCTAGTTACTCATTCTCTGCAAACCTAGGTTACTAGTCTAGTATAAAAACTACTTTTAGAGATTTATTTTGTAACTTATGACATTTTTACATTCCTTATTGTAACTTTGACGGCATGAGTCTCTAAACCCCCTGGTTGGGGGTGAGGAGTTCTGTGTGTCTCGATGAATTAATGCAATTACTACTGTTTTCTATTCAATCGCGCTTGCTTCTGTACTAAGATATTCACTCGTACTTCAATGTGATGAATGTGATGATCCATGACACTCATCAGCATTCTCAACTTATAAACGCGTGCCTGACAACCACTTCCGTTCTACCTGCAATAGCTTGAGTGTGTATCTCTTGGGCTCCTGATTCACGAGTTTGATTGTCTTTTTTGACAATAGAGCATTCAATTCTGTGAGATCAGAACCTTCGTGCTAGAGGCTAGAATCAATTGGCAGCATTCCTGAGATCCAGAAAGTCTAAACCTTATCTGTGGTATTCTGAGTAGGATCTGGGAAGGGATGACTGTGACGAGCTTCAAACTCACAATTGTTGGGTGCAGTGATAGTGTGCAAAAGGATCAATGGATCTTATTCCAACACAAGTGAGGACCGACAGATGATTAGCCATGTACATGGACCATTTTCACTGGGAGGACGGATGGTAGCCATTAACAACGGTGATCCACCAACATACATCTTGCCATGGAAGGAGCCTTGCGTGTTTGAAGAAGAAGGCAGTAGGAAAGCAGAGATTTAGAGGGCAAAGCATCTCTGAAACCTCAACCTGTTCTCCATTACTGCATAACAAGTATTGTTTATTCCATGCTCTTTTATTTTTTTACAAATAAAACTAAGAATTACTATTGATATCCTGACTAAGAATAATAAGATAACCATAGCTTGTTTCAAGCCGGCAATCTCCGTGGGATCAACCCTTACTCACGTAAGGTATTACTTGGACGACCCAGTGCACTTGCTGGTTAGTTGTGCGGAGTTGCAAAGTGTGATTGCAAATTTCGTGCACCAAGTTTTTGGCGCCGTTGCCGGAGATTGTTCGAGTTTGGACAACTGACGGTTCATCTTGTTGCTTAGATTAGGAAGAATTTATCTTTTTGGTTTAGAGTCACTAACTTTGAGTCATTTATTTTCTTTTCAAAAGAAAAAAAAATTGTTTTTTGTTTGAGTCTTGTGTCAATTGCATATTTTAATTTTTCTTAAAAATTTTTCAAAAATATATACATTGTGTTCTTTCTTGATCTTCAAGTTGTTCTTGTTAATTTTCTTTGTTTGATTTTTAGTTTTTCTTGTTTTGTGTCTTTCCTTGTTTTTCTTGTGCATTTTTGAATTATTAGTGTCCAAAGTATAAAAATTTTTAAGTTTGGTGTTCTTTGTGTTTCTATTTTCCTAAAGATTTTCAAAAATTGTTCTTGGTGTTCATCTTGATCTTCAAAGTGTTCTTGGTGTTCATCTTGACATTCAAAGTTTTCTTGTTTGTTTTCTTTGTTTTGATCTAAAAATTCTATGTTTGGTGTCATTTTATTGTTTTTCTCTTTCCTCATTAAATTCAAAAATATCTTTTCTCTTTATTTTAATTGAATTTTCGAATTTTCCTTTTTTTTTTAAAATTCAGATTTTTATTTTAAAATTTTTATTTTTTCTTATCTTAGTTTTAAATTTCAAAATTCAAATCTTTTTTCAGAATCATATCTTTTTCAAAATCTTATCTTATCTTTTCTAATCTCAAATTTTTAAATCATATCTTTTTCGAATCTTTTCTTTTATGTATTTTCTTACAAGTATCTTTAATTTTAAGACATATCTTTTTCAAAACTTCCTAACCACTTTCTCTCTCTTCATTTTTCGAAAATCATATCCAAAATTTTTCAAATCTTTTTAATTAATTAATTAATTTAGTTTTCTAATTTCTTTTATTTCTTTTTTCCTTCTTAATTTTCGAAACTTATATTCAATTTTTCATTTATTTTATTTTTTCCTTTTTATTTCGGTTTTCAAAAAAAAAAAAAAAGAGAAAAATTGTTCATTTGCAATTCACATCATCTCCCTTTTTTCATCATGGACCTAAGTGAAAATGAACAGTTCAGAAGGACTCTGGGGTCATATGCTAACCCCATTACTACTTTATATGCAAGTAGTATCTATATACCCTCCATCAGAGCCAGTAATTTTGAGTTAAATCCTCAGCTCATTATCATGGTACAGCAAAATTTCCAGTATTCCGATCTTCCACAGGAAGAACCTACCGAGTTTCTGGCATAGTTCTTACAAATTGCTGACACAGTATGTGATAAGGAAGTGGATCAAGATGTCTACAGATTATTGCTGTTTCCATTTGCTGTAAAAGACTAAGCTAAGAGATGGTTAAACAACCAACCCAAGGCCAGCATAAGAACATGAAAACAGTTGTCAGACAAATTTCTGAATCAATATTTCCCTCCAAAAAGGATGACACAGCTAAGGCTAGACATCCAAGGCTTTAAACAAGAGGATAATGAATCTCTTTATGATGCCTGGGAGAGGTACAAAGAGATGCTAAGGAGATGCCCCTCTGAAATATTTTCAGAGTGGGTGCAATTAGACATCTTCTACTACGGGCTTACAGCAAAGGCCTAGATATCTCTAGACCACTCAGCTGGAGGATCTATACACATGAGAAAGACAATTGAGGAGTGACGTTAGGATTTTTGCTAGTAATAAAGAATTTTATAAAAATATAAGCGCGTTGTAAGTATAGCTTCTAAACCAACAGAAAATCCTTTCGTACAAACGTTTGGTTGTCACAAGTAACAAACCCAATAAAATTTATAAACCGAAGTATTCAAATCTCGGGTCGTCTTCTCAAGGATTTGCAGGGAAGTGTGATTTATTATTGGTTATGGAAAATAGTATTTTGGGTTTTGAAAAAGGGTTTTGAGTAAGAGAAATGGGTTGCAGAAATTAATAAATTAATAACAAAGAAAAAAACTCTTGGCAAGGTATGAAAATTGGAAGTCCTATCCTAGTTATCCTTATCAATGGTGATGAGAATTATATTTTTGCTCCCACTAAGTCAACCTCTAACTATGAAGGTCAGTTAAGTAGACAAATTAATTTAACACCTAAAGTCATAGTCAACTCCTTAAGGAAAGACTAGAGTTATAGGAATCTAAATTAATCAGCAAAGATAATAATTATGACTCACGATGAGTTTGATAACTCAAGAGCACCAATTAATCAACCAAAGCCAATAGTAAATAATCTAAATTAAAAATAGGGAAAAGTAATCATGAGTCTGAAATACCTCAAATTATATTAAATAAAGATATCAATTCTAACATGGATAAGTTTCATAAATTAGATTGAAAAGAGAAATAAAAGGAACATTGAACCTGTGATGAAGAAGAAAAATTGGAAGTTGAAATAATAAGAAATCCTAATCCTTTAAGAGGAATCCTAATCCTAATCCTAAGAGAGAGGAGAGAGCCTCTCTCTCTAAAATCTACATCTAAATTATGAAAAGTGAATTATGAGTTGTCTCTCTTCATTCCTCCACTTTGCAGCCTTTAATCTGTATTTTCTGGGCTTGAAACTGGCCGGAAATAGCCCAGGATTCGCTGGAAACAAATTCTGCCACGCTGATTATATATCAAATCGAAGCTCCGGACGTTGGCTTTCTAACGCAAGTGAAACCGCATCATTTGGACCTCTGTAGCTCAAGTTATGATCATTTTAGTGCGAGAGGGTCAGGTTGACAGCTTTGCAGTTCCTTCAACTTCTTGTATTCCTTCCACTTTTGCATGCTTCATTTCCATCCTCTAAGCCATTCCTGCCCTATAATTCCTGAAATCACTTAACACACATATCAATGCATCTAATGGTAATAAGAGAGGATTAAATAAAAGAAAATAAAAGCCCAAAGAAGCATGCTTTCAATCATAGCACAAAATCCGGAAGGAAAACGTAAACTCATGCAATTAGTATGAATAAGTGTATGAAAGATTGATAAAATCCACTCAATTAAGCACAAGATAAACCATAAAATAGTGGTTTATCAACCTCCCCACACTTAAACATTAGCATGTCCTCATGCTAAGTTCAAGAGAAGCTATAAGGGAGTGAAGAGGAATGATAGAGAGTATGCAATGCAACCTATCTATGTGAATGCAACTACATGCAAAATGTTTCTACGTACTGGGTTAAAAGTAAATAAGTTCTTCAAGACAAATATGAATCAAATTCCACTAATTCAAATTATACAATAAAAAGTAAGTGAACTTGTAAGAAGATAGCTAATGAAAGAAGGGAACATAGAATTAAGCACTGAACCCTTACTGGTAGTGTATATCATTCTAACTCTCAAGTGTCTAGGGTTAATTCTCTCAATTCTCTACTAACCTTGCTTTCTATAGCTTGCTCTTCATCTAACAATCAACAAAAATTTAATGCACCAATACACAAATCAAGAGGTCTTTTAAGGGTTGTAATGGAGTTAGGGTCAAGGTTGGATTGTATTTGGCCAAGTGGACTAAAATCTGAATCCTTAATTAACTTAAACTTTCCACCTAACTTAGGACAATCCATGTAATCATAATATGAAATCAATAACTACCCATTCCAAGTTTTGAGTACAGTAGATGTGCATTGCTATCACCATTTACTTTGGGGCATTTTGTCCCCTTTTTATTTTTCTGCTCTTTTTTTTTCTTATTTCTCTTCTTTTTTTTCTATTTTTCTTTTCTTAATAATTTTTTTTTCAATGCATATGGTTAAGGTATTAAATGCATAAACATGTTCTTAACATTTTTCACATTTTTCACACAAAGTCTAACATACTCAATTCCCAAACCAAACGTTTCCAAACCCACTTTCCCCATACTTAATTCATGAGCACTCTCACTAGTCTAAGCTAATCAAGGATTCAAATTAAGGACATTATTATTTTCCGCTTAGAGTTAGTGATGAGCTAAAGTAAAGAATAAAGGGGTATAATAGGCTCAACATTGGTTTGCAAAGGATAATAAAAGGGTAAGGCCATATGGGTATGTAAGCTCAGTGAAATAAGGCCTCAATCATATAAGTGTATGCATACATTAAACAATGGAAATATAGAATCAAGCAAGAAAAATATCACAATTTTAGAGAAAAAAACACACACCAAAAATAAAATATTGGTTGATAAGATGCAACCAATCAAATAGGCTCAAAATCTCACTGGTTTTGTGTGTTCGAGCTCTAAACCATGTTCCAAAATAATATTTCTTCAAACAAGTTTTTTCAAAAAATTTTTAATTTAAATTAGTGAAATACTATAAAAAGTTTTCTTGAAAAAGAAAATATTACTTCAACCAAGTGGTAAAATATGCACAAAATTAAACAAACATGCAAATGCAACTACTAACAAGGAAAATAAACCATTGGTGTTGAGATAAAAGAGTAACTAACCCATGGAGATCGGTATCGACCTCCCCACACTTAAAGATTGTACCGTCCTCGGTGCATGCTAAGATGTACAAGTGGACGGGCTGCTCCAACTGACGCCTTTCTCTATAGGTTGTGCAGATTGACTTGCCTGTCTCCCCATTAAGAAGCTTTTTCTTTCGCTTCGTGGTGGCCATCCTGAAAGAAGAGAAAAAGAAAGGAAAGTAACCCAAAAATAAAGATAAGAACATAAATAAAATATGGGTGTTAATGCCAAATAATAAAGGTCTCAATTACATGGTAGCTACAACATGCAAGTGAGAAAATAGTGGAAGCAAGTGGCATATCAATAGTGCAAAAGTTGCAACAATGGAGAAGAGAGTGTGGGTAATGCAAGATAGTGTAAGTGCATATCAATGCAAAAGTGGTGGACGAAATTGTGATCATCAACAATGGCTCCAAAGACTTGGTGCTCTCAAACATAAATCACACTTTGTCACAACTCCGCATAACTAACCAGCAAGTGTACTGGGTCGTCCAAGTAATACCTTACGTGAGTAAGGGTCGATCCCACAGAGATTGTTGGTATGAAGCAAGCTATGGTCATCTTGTAAATCCCAGTCAGGCGGATTCAACTGTATTAAGAAATTATAGTATACGCGAAGGAATAAAATAGTAAATAGTTACTCATATAATTCAATAGTGGAAATTTCAGATAGGTGCATGGAGATGCTGTGTCCTTTCTGAATCTCTGCTTTCCTACTGCTTTTATTCAATCTTTGTCACTCCTTTCTATGGCAAGCTGTATGTAGGGCATCACCGTTGTCAATGGCTACATCCCATCCTCTCAGTGAAAATGGTCCAAATGCTCTGTCACAGCACGGCTAATCATCTTTCGGTTCTAGATCATGTTGGAATATAATCCCTTGATTCTTTTGCGTTTGTCATCACGCCCAACAATTGGGAGTTTGAAGCTTGTCACAGTCATTTGGTACACGAATTTACAATCCGTACAACTAACCAGCAAGTGCACTGGGTCGTCCAAGTAATACCTTACGTGAGTAAAGGTCGATCCAACAGAGATTATTGGTTTGAAGCAATCTATGTTTATTTTATTAATCTTATTCAGGATGTCAATAAGGTTATTTGGATTTAATTGTAAGAGGTAAAAGTGTTTTGAATAAATAATAGTTACTTTATTAATGAAGAACATGTTGGGGTTTTGGAGATGTTTTGTCCTCTGAACTTCAACTCTTCCTTGAAATCCTTTTCCACACGCAAGGCTCATTCCATGGAAAGCTGTATGTAGGGTGTCACCATTGTCAGTGGCTACCTCCCATCCTCTCAGTAAAAAGGTCCAAATGCTCTGTCACAGCACGGCTAATCAGCTGTTGGTTCTCGATCATGTTGGAATAGGATCTATTGATCCTTTTGCGTTTGTCATCACGCCCAGCAATCGCGAGTTTGAAGCTCGTCACAGCCATTCAATCATTGAATCCTACTCGGAATACCACAGACAAGGTTTAGACTTTCCGGATCCTCAAGAGTGGCCGCCATCAATTCTAGCTTATACCACGAAGATTCTGATTAAAGAATCTAAGAGAAGCTCATTCAGTCTGATGTAGAACGGAGGTGGTTGTCAGGCACACGTTCATGGATCTGAGGAAGGTGATGAGTGTCACGGATCATCACCTTCTTCATGTTTAAGCGCAAATGAACATCTTAGATAGGAACAAGTGTGTTTAAATGGAAAACAAAGGTAATTGTATTAATTCATCGAGACGCTGCAGAGCTCCTCACCCCCAACAATGGAGTTTAGAGACTCATGCTGCCAAAAGGTACAAATTTCAGATCTAAAATGTCATGAGGTGCAAAGTAAATCTCTAAAAGTTGTTTAAATAGTAAACTAGTAACCTAGGTTTACAGAAAATGAGTAAACTATGATAGATAGTGCAGAAATCCACTTTTGGGGCCCACTAGGTGTGTGCTGGGGCTGAGACATAAGCTTCTCACGTGCCTGGGCCTGTTTTGGGCGTTCAACGCCAGGTTGTAACCTGTTTCTGGCGTTGAACTCCAGCTTGTAACCTGTTTCTGGCGCTGGATGCCAGATAGCAGCATGATACTGGCGTTGAACGCCAGTTTACGTCATCTATCTTCGCGCAAAGTATGGACTATTATATATTGCTGAAAAGCCCTGGATGTCTACTTTCCAACGCCATTGAGAGTGCGTCAATTGGATTCCTGTAGCTCCAGAAAATCTATTTCGAGTGCAGGGAGGTCAGAATCCAACAGCATCAGTAGTCCTTTTTCAGCCTAACTCAGATTTTTGCTCAGCTCCCTCAATTTCAGCCAGAAAATACCTGAAATCACAGAAAAACACACAAACTCATAGTAAAGTCCAGAAATATGATTTTTGCCTAAAAACTAGTAATATTTAACTAAAAACTAATTAAAACATACTAAAATCTACATGAAATTACCCCCAAAAAGCGTATAAAATATCCGCTCATCACAACACCAAACTTAAACTGTTGCTTGTTCCCAAGCAACTAGATGAATAAAAGAGGATAAAAAGAAATCAAGAAGCAATAATATCTCAGAGTTTTAAGTGAAGCTCAGATTCTAATTAGATGAGCGGGGCTAGTAGCTTTTTGCTTCCAACAGTTTTGGCATCTCACTTTATCCTTTGAAATTCAGAATGATTGGCATCCATAGGAACTCAGAATTCAAATAGTATTATTGATTTTCCTAGTTAAGTATGTTGATTCTGGAACACAGCTACTTTTATGAGTCTTGGCCGTGGCCCTAAGCATTTTGTTTTCCAGTATTACCACCGGATACACAAATGCCACAGACACATGACTGGGTGAACCCTTTTCAGATTGTGACTCAGCTTTGCTAGAGTCCCCAATTAGAGGTGTCCAGAGCTCTTAAGCACACTCTTTTTGCTTTGGATCACGACTTTAACCATTCAGTCTCAAGTTTTTCACTTGGACCTGCGTGCCACAAGCACATGGTTAGGGACAGCTTGGTTTAGCCGCTTAAGCCTGGAACTATTTCCTTGGGCCCTCCTATCCACTGATGCTCAAAGCCTTGGATCCTTTTCTTAATCCAATGATTCCTTGTAAATTTTTTTTTACTACTTTTTCTTGCTTCAAGAATCAAATTCATGATTTTTCAGATCATCAATAATATTTTTCGTGTTCCTCATTCTTTCAGGAGCCAATATTCGTAAAATTCAGGATAAAATATGCACTGTTCAAGCATTTATTCAGAGAACAAAAAGTATTGCCACCACATATAATTAATTATAATTTTATTATTAAGAACTCGAAAAATATAAATTACTTCTTTATTCTAAAAATCTACTATTTTATTCATGTCTGATGATGATGAGAAAATTAAATTATAACTTTAATTGGGAATAAAACCAGAATAGATATGCTAACTACTACTACTACTACTCTATATATCTCCTAAGGTGAATTTCTATAATAATACTATCACAGAGTTAAAGCTAAAATTAGAACTCAACAACCTGTGTTTTGAGAAGTAGATGTTCCTCTGATCTGTGGGGTGCTTGGTCCTTCAAGGATTAATTTCTGGCGCTTCAGCTCCCTTAAATCACGCCCTTGCTCTTCTTGTTCCTTAAGCAGTTTGCAAAGCATGCTACTTTGATTGTTCTGTTCTTCCTTTATTTGGTTTATAGCTTCTTGCAATTTGGAAATAGATGCCTCAAGGTGTTCCCAATATTCGAATTGAGGAAGTTCTGGGAGGACTTCCTGTGCTCTCCTCTTGATTGGATCATCCTGCAGCTGTTGTCTGTTGGTGCACGAAATTGCAATAACACTTTTGCAACTCCGCACAACTAACCAGCAAGTGCACTGGGTCGTCCAAGTAATACCTTGCGTGAGCAAGGGTCGATCCCACGGAGATTGTCGGCTTGAAGCAAGCTATGGTTATCTTGTAAATCTTAGTCAGGAGATCAGAAATTATCAGGATTGATTGTGAAAAGCAAAAGAACATGAAATGATTACTTGTATTGCAGTAATGGAGAATAGGTTGAGGTTTTGGAGATGCTCCGTCTTCTGAATCTCTGCTTTCCCACTGTCTTCTTCATCAAACACGCAAGCCTCCTTCCATGGCAAGCTCATGTAGGGTTTCACCGTTGTCAATGGCTACCTCCCATCCTCGCAGTGAAAGCTAATGCACGCACTCTGTCACAGTACTGCCAATCACCGGTTTGGTTCCCTCCCCTACCGGAATAGAATCCCTCTTTTGCGTCTGTCACTAACGCCCAGTAGGTTACAGGTTTGAAGCACGTCACAGTCATCCAATCATCGAATCCTACTCAGAATACCACAGACAAGGTTTAGACCTTCCGGATTCTCTTGAATGCTGCCATCAGATCCTGCCTATACCACGAAGATTCCGATTAAAGAACCCAAGAGATAACTACTCAATCTAAGATAGAACAGAGGTGGTTGTCAGGCACGTGTTCATAGTTGAGAATGATGATGATTGTCACGGATCATCACATTCATCCGGATTAAGAACAAGTGTTATCTTAGAATCGAAGCAAGCATGATTGAATAAGAAACAGTAGTAATTGCATTAATCCATCAAGACACAGCAGAGCTCCTCACCCCCAACCATGGGGTTTAGAGGCTCATACTGTGGAAAGAAACGTGTACAAAATGTTATGGGGTCATAAGGTACGGATACAATGTCAAAAGATCCTATAAATAGTAAACTAGTGTCCTAAGGTTTACAGAAATGAGTAAATGACAGAAAAATCCACTTCCGGGCCCACTTGGTGTGTGCTTGGGCTGAGCAATGAAGGAATTTCGTGTAGAGACCTTTTCTGGAGTTAAACGCCAGCTTCCATGCCAGTTTGGGCGTTTAACTCCAAATTTTATGCCAGTTCCGGCGTTTAACGCTGGAAATTCTGTAGGTGACTTTGAGCGCCGGTTTGGGCCATCAAATCTTGGGCAAAGTATGGACTATTATATATTGCTTGAAAGCCCAGTATGTCTACTTTCCAATGCCGTTGAGAGCGCGCCAATTGGGCTTCTGTAGCTCCAGAAAATCCACTTCGAGTGCAGGGAGGTCAGAATCCAACAGCATCTGCAGTCCTTTTCAGTCTCTGGATCAGATTTTTGCTCAGGACCCTCAATTTCAGTCAGAAAATACCTGAAATCACAGAAAAACACACAAACTCATAGTAAAGTCCAGAAAAGTGAATTTTAACTAAAAACTAATGAAAATATACTAAAAACTAACTAAAAGATACTAAAAACATACTAAAAACACTGCCAAAAAGCATACAAATTATCCGCTCATCACAACACCAAACTTAAATCGTTGCTTGTCCCCAAGCAACTGAAAATCAAATAGGATAAAAAGAAGAGAATATACTATAGACTCCAAAATATCAAAGAAACATAGTTCCAATTAGATGAGCGGGACTAGTAGCTTTTTGCCTCCGAACAGTTTTGGCATCTCACTCTATCCTCTGAAATTCAGAATGATTGGCTTCTTTAGGAACTCAGAATCCAGATAGTGTTATTGATTCTCCTAGTTAAGTATGATGATTCTTGAACACAGCTACTTTATGAGTCTTGGCCGTGGCCCAAAGCACTCTGTCTTCCAGTATTACCACCGGATACATACATGCCACAGACACATAATTGGGTGAACCTTTTTAGATTGTGACTCAGCTTTGCTAAAGTCCCCAATTAGAGGTGTCCAGGGTTCTTAAGCACACTCTTATTGCCTTGGATCACAACTTTATTTCTTTCTTTTTCTTTTCCTTCTCTTTTCTTCTTCTTTTTTTTTTCGAAATTTTTTTTTTTTGAATTCACTGCTTTTTCTTGCTTCAAGAATCATTTTTATGATTTTTCAGATCCTCAATAACATGTCTCTTTTTCCATCATTCTTTCAAGAGCCAACAATTTTAACATTCATGAATAACAAATTCAAAAGACATATGCACTGTTCAAGCATACATTCAGAAAACAAAAAGTATTGTCACCACATCAAACTAATTCAACTAGTTTCAGAGATAAATTTCGAAACCCTGTACTTCTTGTTCTTTTGTGATTAAAGCATTTTTCAATTAAGAGAGGTGATGGATTCATAGGACATTCATAGCTTTAAGGCATAAACTTAAATTTTATTAATTATAAACTAAGAACAAAACTCAAATATAGATATAAGATGAAACTAAAAATAAAAATAGAAAACAAAACAAAAAAACGCAAACATAGGCTTCTAATGATAGAGGTGTTCACAGAGTTAGGACTCAACAACCTTGATTTTGAGAAGTGGATGCTCCCTCAGCTTGAGAGGAGAGCTTTTGGCGTTTCATCTCTTGAATTTCACGCCCCTGCTTCTCTTGTTCCTTCAGCAATTTGCAGAGCATGCAGTTCTGATTCTGCTGTTCTTCCTTCAGTTGCTCCATAGTCTCTTGCAACTTGTTAATAGATGCTTCTAGGCTGGACCAGTAGTCAATTCTTGGAAATTCAGGGAGGAATTCCTGCGCCCTCCTCTTGATGGAGTTGTCATGCACTTGTCCTTCCATTGACTTCTTGGTGATTGGGTGTTCAATAGGTATGAACTCATCTACTCCCATCTTCACCCCAGCCTCTTTACAGAGCAAGGAAATCAAGCTTGGATAAGCCAATTTGGCTTCAGTGGAATTCTTATTTGCAATTGTGTAGATCTCACAAGCAATCACATGATGCACTTCCACTTCTTTTCCAAGCATAATGCAATGAATCATCACTGCCCTCTTGATGGTGACCTCAGAACGGTTGCTAGTGGGCAATATGGAACGCCCAATGAAGTCTAGCCAACCTCTTGCAATTGGCTTGAGGTCTCCCCTCTTGAGTTGGTTTGGGACACCCTTAGAATTGGTTATCCACTTAGTTCCAGGGAGGCATATGTCCTCTAGAACTTGATCCAACCCCTTATCTACTCTCACCATCCTCCTATTAAAGGAATCAGGATCATCTTGCAGTTGAGGTAACTTGAAGATTTCTCTTATTTTGTCCAGATGAAAGTATATAACTTTCCCTCTGACCATGGTTCTGTAGGTATGGTAAGCAGTTCCAGTCATTCTCTGCTTATCTGTTAGCCACAGATTTGAGTAGAATTCCTGAACCATGTTCCTTCCAACCTTTGTTTCAGGATTGGTTAGAACTTCCCATCCTCTATTTCGAATTTGCTCTTGGATCCCCGGATATTCATCTTCTTTCAGATCAAATTTAACTTCCGGGATCACTGACCTCAGACCCATTATTTTATGATAATGGTCTTCATGTTCTTTGGTTAAGAACTTCTCTTCATTCCAAAGATTCTTTGGATTATTCTCTTTCTTGCCTCTTAAATTGGTTTGTTTTCCCTTAGGAGCCATGATATTGATGAATCTTGGCTTAGTGATCACGGAAAATCACACCAAACTTAGAGGTTTGCTTGTCCTCAAGCAAAAGAAGAGAGAAGAGAGGGGGAGGAAGAGAAAATTCGAATGGTGTGGTGGAAGAGGGGAACAAACGTGTATTTATAAGGTGGGGAGGGGAGTTTTCGAAAAAAAAGAAGAATTTGAAAGGAGATTTGAGAAGATATGAGAAGAAATTGAGAAAAGGGTGAAATTTTTGAACAATGTTTGTAATTGATTTGAAACAAATTTGAAAAAAAGGTTTTGATTTTTGAAGATTTGAAAGTGAATGATGAATGATTGAAGTGTGATTTTGTAGAAAAGTATGGGTGAGAAAAGGAAAGTTTGAAAAAAAATCTGATTTGAAAACAAAATTGTGGTCCCCCCACCAAGCTGGCGTTAAACGCCCAGAATGGCACTCATTCTGGCGTTTAACGCCCATCTGTTGCCACACTTGGGCGTTTAACGCCCAGCCAGGTACCCTGGCTGGCGTTAAACGCCAGAAATTCTTCCTCACTGGGCGTTTTTCTAAAACGCCCAGGATGCTGCACACCTGGCGTTAAACGCCCAGAATGGTGCCCATTCTGGCGTTTAACGCCCAAAATGGTACCATTACTGGCGTTAAACGCCCAGAATGGTGCCCATTCTGGCGTTTAACGCCCAAAATGCCCCTTACTGGCGTTTTTTCGCCAGTAAGCTCATTTTCTCTGCTTTTTGAGCTGAATCCTTCTGTAACTCTGTGAATTCCTTCATTTTTGATACTTACCTCTGTAAGAACAACTTATACAACTTTCTAATGACTGGGTTGCCTCCCAGCAAGCGCTTCTTTACTGTCTTTAGCTGGACTTTCACTGAGAATCACTCAAGTCTCAGTTTTGAGCATTCCTGCTCAAAATTTCCTTCAAGATAGTGCTTGATTCTCTGTCCATTAACAATGAACTTCTTGTCAGAATCAATATCCTGAAGCTCAACATATCCATATGGTGATACTCCTGTAATCACATACGGACCCCTCCACCGGGATTTGAGTTTTCCTGGAAACAGTTTGAGCCTGGAGTTGAAGAGCAGAACTTTTTGTCCTGGCTCAAAGACTCTGGTTGACAATCTCTTGTCATGCCACTTCTTTGCCTTTTCCTTATAAATTTTTGCATTTTCAAAGGCATTGAGTCTGAACTCCTCTAGCTCATTTAGCTGGAGCAGTCTTTTCTCACCAGCTAACTGTGCATCCATGTTTAGGAATCTGGTTGCCCAGTAAGCTTTGTGTTCCAGTTCCACAGGCAAATGACAGGCCTTCCCATACACCAGTTGGTATGGAGAGGTGCCTATAGGAGTCTTGAATGCTGTTCTGTATGCCCACAGAGCATCATCCAAGCTCTTTGCCCAATCCTTTCTTCGGGCCATCACAGTCCGTTCCAGGATTCTTTTTAGCTCTCTGTTAGAGACTTCAGCTTGCCCATTAGTCTGTGGATGATACGGAGTTGCCACTTTATGGCTGATTCCATATCTAACCATAGCAGAGTACAGCTGTTTATTGCAGAAATGAGTGCCCCCATCACTGATTAGCACTCTGGGGACGCCAAACCTGCTGAAAATGTTTTTCTGGAGGAATTTAAGCACAGTCTTGGTATCATTAGTGGGTGTAGCAATTGCTTCTACCCATTTAGATACATAGTCCACTGCCACCAGAATGTAAGTGTTTGAGTATGATGGTGGGAATGGTCCCATGAAATCAATTCCCCATACATCAAACAATTCTATCTCTAATATTCCTTGTTGAGGCATGGCATATCCGTGAGGCAGGTTACCAGCTCTTTGGCAACTGTCACAGTTACGCACAAACTCTCAGGAATCTTTATAGAGAGTAGGCCAGTAGAAGCCGCACTGGAGAACTTTAGTGGCTGTTCGCTCACTTCCAAAATGTCCTCCATAATGTGATCAATGGCAGTGCCATAAGATCTTTTGTGCTTCTTCTCTGGGTACACACCTGCGGATCACTCCGTCAGCACATCTCTTAAAGAGATATGGTTCATCCCAAAGGTAGTACTTGGCATCTGAAATTAGTTTCTTTCTCTGCACACTGCTGTACTCCTTGGGTATGAACCTTACAGCTTTATAATTTGCAATGTCTGCAAACCATGGAGCTTCCTGAATGGCAAAGAGTTGCTCATCTGGGAAAGTCTCAGAGATCTCAGTAGAAGGGAGGGACGCCCCAGCTACTGGTTCTATCCGGGACAGATGATCAGCCACTTGGTTCTCTGTCCCTTTTCTGTCTCTTATTTCTATATCAAACTCTTGCAGAAGCAATACCCATCTGATAAGCCTGGGTTTTGAATCCTGCTTTGTGAGTAAGTATTTAAGAGCAGCATGGTCAGTGTACACAATCACCTTTGATCCCACCAAGTAGGATCTAAACTTGTCAATGGCATAGACCACTACAAGTAATTCTTTTTCTGTGGTTGTGTAATTCTTCTGTGCATCATTTAGAACACGGCTAGCATAATAAATGACATGCAGAAGTTTGTTATGCCTCTGTCCCAACACTGCACCAATGGCATGATCACTGGCATCACACATTAATTCAAATGGTAATGTCCAATCTGGTGCAGAGATGACTGGTGCTGTGACCAGCTTAGCTTTCAGGGTCTCAAATGCCTGCAGACACTGTGTGTCAAACACAAATGGTGTGTCAGCAGCTAACAGGTTACTCAGAGGTTTAGCAATTTTCGAAAAATCCTTGATAAACCTTCTGTAGAATCCTGCATGCCCCAGAAAGCTTCTGATTGCCTTAACATTGGCAGGTGGTGGTAATTTTTCAATTACCTCTACCTTTGCCTTATCCACCTCTATTCCCCTGCTTGAAATTTGTGCCCAAGGACAATTCCTTCAGTCACCATAAAGTGACATTTCTCCCAGTTTAAAACTAGGTTAGTCTCTTGGCATCTTTTCAGGACAAGTGATAGGTGGTTAAGACAGGAGCTGAATGAGTCTCCATATACTGAGAAGTCGTCCATGAAGACCTCCAGGAATTTCTCTACCATATCTGAGAAGATAGAGAGCATGCACCTCTGAAAGGTTGCAGGTGCATTGCACAGACCAAAAGGCATCCTCCTGTAGGCAAACACGCCAGAAGGGCATGTGAATGCTGTTTTCTCTTGGTCCTGAGGATCTACTGCAATTTGGTTGTAGCCTGAATAGCCATCCAAAAAGCAGTAGTAATCATGACCAGCTAGTCTTTCTAGCATTTGGTCTATGAATGGTAAAGGAAAGTGATCCTTTCTGGTGGCTGTATTGAGCCTTCTGTAGTCAATACACATGCGCCACCCTGTGACTGTTCTTGTAGGAACCAGTTCATTTTTTTCATTATGAACCACTGTCATGCCTCCCTTTTTGGGAACAACTTGGACAGGGCTCACCCAGGGGCTATCAGAAATAGGATAAATAATCCCAGCCTCTAGTAATTTAGTGACCTCTTTCTGCACCACCTCCTTCATGGCAGGATTTAGCCTCCTCTGTGGTTGAACCACTGGTTTGGCATTATCCTCCAATAGGATCTTGTGCATGCATCTAGCTGGGCTAATGCCCTTGAGATCACTTATGGACCACCCAAGAGCTGTCTTGTGTGTCCTCAGCACTTTAATCAGTGCTTCCTCTTCCTGTGGATTTAAAGCAGAGCTTATAATCACTGGAAAAGTGTCACCCTCTCCCAGAAATGCATATTTCAGGGATGATGGTAGTGGTTTGAGTTCAGGCTTAGGAGGCTTATCCTCCTCCTGAGGAGTTTTCGAAAATTCCTTGCCTCCTCTGGCTCTTCCTGATCAGTTTGAGCATCTTTGAAGATGTCCTCAAGCTCTGATTCTAGGCTTTCAGCCATATTGATCTCTTCTACCAGAGAGTCAATAATGTCAGCGTCCATGCAGTCCTCTGGTGTGTCTGGATGCTGCATAGCTTTTACAGCATTCAACTTGAACTCATCCTCATTGACTCTCAGGGTTACTTCCCCTTTTTGTACATCAATGAGAGTTCGTCCAGTTGCTAGGAAAGGTCTTCCTAGAATGAGAGTTGCACTTTTGTGCTCCTCCATTTCCAGCACCACAAAGTCAGTTGGAAAGGCAAATGGCCCAACCTTGACAATCATGTCCTCTATTATGCCTGATGGGTGTTTAATGGAGCCATCAGCAAGTTGGAGGCATATCCTGGTTGATTTGACTTCTCCAATCAACCCAAGCTTTCTGATAGTGGATGCAGGTATTAAATTGATACTTGCTCCAAGATCACATAAGGCTATCTTGGTGTAAGTGCCTTCCAATGTGCATGGTATCAGAAAGCTTCCAGGATCTTGAAGCTTTTCTGGTAAGCTTTTTAGAATGACTGCACTGCATTCTTCAGTGAGAAACACTTTTTCAGTCTCTCTCCAGTCCTTCTTATGACTTAAGATCTCTTTCATGAACTTAGCATAAGAAGGTATTTGCTCAAGTGCCTCTGCAAAAGGAATCTTTATTTCAAGAGTCCTTAATTAGTCTGCAAAGCGGGCAAATTGCTTATCCTGTTCCGCTTTGCGGAGTTTCTGAGGATAAGGCATCTTGGCTTGATATTCTTCAACCTTAGATGCTGCAGGTCTATTCCGTACAGAAGTGGTTGAAGAAGCCTTGTTAGGGGGATTACTGTCAGCACTCTCAGGTGTCTGATCCTCCCTTGGCGTTTGGACGCCAGAATTGGGTGGAAAATGGGCGTTTAACGCCAACTTTTCTCCCTTTTCTGGCGTTTGAACGCCAGGACTGGGCAGGGAATGGGCGTTTAACGCCAGCTTTCCTTCCCTTTCTGGCGTTTGAACGCCAATATTCCTCTCTGGGCTCTTACTGTCCTCAGAGGGATTTTGAACAGTGGGTTGGTTGTCCTCTGTCATTTGTTCCTTATTTGGCTTTTGCTCTTTTGAACAGTGTTATTCAGGGTCTTTCCACTCCTCAATTGAACTGCTTGGCACTCCTCTGTTATCTGTTTAGATAATTGCTGTTTTGCTTGATTCAACTGCAGTTCTATGCTCTTATTAGCAACCTTAGTACCATGGAGCATTTCTTTAAATTCTGCTAACTGTTCTGTCATCAGGAGCAACTGTTGATTAAGCTCATTCATCTGTTCCTGAGGATTAGGATCAGTGACTAATGCCATGACCTCCTCCTTTGGAACGAACTCATTGCTAGAGTACAGATACTGGTTTCTAGCAACAGTGTCTATAAGCTCTTGAGCTTCTTCAATTGTTTTCCTCATGTGTATAGATCCACCAGCTGAGTGGTCTAAAGACATCTGAGCTTTTTCTGTAAGCCCATAGTAGAAAATGTCTAACTGTACCCACTCTGAAAACATTTCAGAGGGACATTTTCTTAGCATACCTCTATACCTCTCCCAGGCATTATAAAGGGATTCATTATCCTCTTGTTTAAAGCCTTGGATGTCCAGCCTTAGCTGTGTCATCCTTTTTGGAGGGTAAAAATGATTCAGGAATTTGTCTGATAACTGTTTCCATGTCTTTATGCTTGCTGTAGGTTGGTTATTTAACCACCTTTTAGCTTGATCTTTTACAGCAAATGGAAACAGTAATAGTCTGTAGACATCCTGATCTACCTCTTTATCATGCACTGTGTCAGCAATTTGTAAGAACTGTGCCAGAAACTCAGTAGGTTCTTCCTGTGGAAGACCGGAATACTGGCAATTTTGCTGCACTATGATAATGAGTTGAGGGTTTAGCTCAAAGTGCTTGCTTTGATGGGAGGTATACAGATGCTACTCCCATATGCAGCTGTAATGGGGTTAGCATAAGACCCCAGAGTCCTCTTGGACTGATTAATTCCACTTGAGTCCATAATGGACAAAAGGGAAATGAGAATGATTGCAAAGAGATAAATTTTGTTTATCTTTATTTTTTTTTGAAATAACCGAAAAAAATAAAATATAATAAAACAAAATAAAAGGAAAATAAAATAAAATTCGAAAATTAAAAATAAAATAAGATCAAAGCAAATTGAGAACTGAATCAATTAGTGAAAAAAAAGATTTGAAAACAGCAATTAAAAGGATATGATTGAAAAAATTTTTATGAAAAAGATTTGATTTTTTAAAAAGAGGAAAGAGAAAAACAGCAAAAAGACACCAAACTTAAAATTTTTAGAAATCAAACACTAATTTTTTCGAAAATTTTAAGAGAAAAACACAAAGAGGACACCAAACTTAGGATTTTTATGAATCAAAAAGGGACTAAGACTATGCAAAAACGAAAATTTTAAAAGAAAAACAAAAGCATGCAATTGACACCAAACTTAGAATATAAAACTAGACTCAACTAAAAGACTCTAAACCAACAAAAAGAAAACAGTCCTAATCTAAGCAACAAGATAAGCCGTCAGTTGTCCAAACTCGAACAATCCCCGGCAACGGCGCCAAAAACTTGGTGCACGAAATTGCAATAACACTTTTGCAACTCCGCACAACTAACCAGCAAGTGCACTGGGTCGTCCAAGTAATACCTTGCGTGAGCAAGGGTCGATCCCACGGAGATTGTCGGCTTGAAGCAAGCTATGGTTATCTTGTAAATCTTAGTCAGGAGATCAGAAATTATCAGGATTGATTGTGAAAAGCAAAAGAACATGAAATGATTACTTGTATTGCAGTAATGGAGAATAGGTTGAGGTTTTGGAGATGCTCCGTCTTCTGAATCTCTGCTTTCCCACTGTCTTCTTCATCAAACACGCAAGCCTCCTTCCATGGCAAGCTCATGTAGGGTTTCACCGTTGTCAATGGCTACCTCCCATCCTCGCAGTGAAAGCTAATGCACGCACTCTGTCACAGTACTGCCAATCACCGGTTTGGTTCCCTCCCCTACCGGAATAGAATCCCTCTTTTGCGTCTGTCACTAACGCCCAGTAGGTTACAGGTTTGAAGCACGTCACAGTCATCCAATCATCGAATCCTACTCAGAATACCACAGACAAGGTTTAGACCTTCCGGATTCTCTTGAATGCTGCCATCAGATCCTGCCTATACCACGAAGATTCCGATTAAAGAACCCAAGAGATAACTACTCAATCTAAGATAGAACAGAGGTGGTTGTCAGGCACGTGTTCATAGTTGAGAATGATGATGATTGTCACGGATCATCACATTCATCCGGATTAAGAACAAGTGTTATCTTAGAATCGAAGCAAGCATGATTGAATAAGAAACAGTAGTAATTGCATTAATCCATCAAGACACAGCAGAGCTCCTCACCCCCAACCATGGGGTTTAGAGGCTCATACTGTGGAAAGAAACGTGTACAAAATGTTATGGGGTCATAAGGTACGGATACAATGTCAAAAGATCCTATAAATAGTAAACTAGTGTCCTAAGGTTTACAGAAATGAGTAAATGACAGAAAAATCTACTTCCGGGCCCACTTGGTGTGTGCTTGGGCTGAGCAATGAAGGAATTTCGTGTAGAGACCTTTTCTGGAGTTAAACGCCAGCTTCCATGCCAGTTTGGGCGTTTAACTCCAAATTTTATGCCAGTTCCGGCGTTTAACGCTGGAAATTCTGTAGGTGACTTTGAGCGCCGGTTTGGGCCATCAAATCTTGGGCAAAGTATGGACTATTATATATTGCTTGAAAGCCCAGTATGTCTACTTTCCAATGCCGTTGAGAGCGCGCCAATTGGGCTTCTGTAGCTCCAGAAAATCCACTTCGAGTGCAGGGAGGTCAGAATCCAACAGCATCTGCAGTCCTTTTCAGTCTCTGGATCAGATTTTTGCTCAGGACCCTCAATTTCAGTCAGAAAATACCTGAAATCACAGAAAAACACACAAACTCATAGTAAAGTCCAGAAAAGTGAATTTTAACTAAAAACTAATGAAAATATACTAAAAACTAACTAAAAGATACTAAAAACATACTAAAAACACTGCCAAAAAGCATACAAATTATCCGCTCATCATCTGTCCATTGATATTCTAGTGATTGGCCTCTCAACTGAGATATACTCTGTTATTCCCATCTTCACTCCGGCATCTCTGCAGAGCATAGAAATTAAGCTTGGATAGGCCAATCTGGCATCCTTGGAATTCCTGTTTGCTATTTTGTATAGTTCACACGAGATCAGTTGATGGACTTCTACTTCTTTTCCCAACATGATGCAGTGAATCATCACTGCTCTTTTAATAGTAACTTCAGAACGGTTGCTGGTGGACAATATAGAACGCCCAATGAAATCCAGCCAGCCTCTGGCTGCTGGTTTGAGATCTTCTCTTTTGAGTTGATTTGGGATGCCAGTTGTGCTGGTGGTCCACCTGGCTTCAGGGATGCATATATCCTCTAGAATCTTGTCCAGGCCTTTACTTACCCTCATCATTCTCCTATTAAAGGAGTCTGGGTCATCTTTCAGTTGAGGAAGCTTAAAGATCTCCCTAATTTTGTCAGGATGAGTATGAACAATCTTTCCTCTGACTAAGGTCCGATGGTCATAGAGGGCAGCTCCAATTATTCTTTGCCTGTCTGTCTGCCATAGATTAGCATAGAACTCCTGAACCATGTTCCTTCCCACTTTCGTTTCAGGATTAGCTAGGATTTCCCAGTTCCTGTTTCGAATTTGTTCTTGGATCTCCGGATATTCATCTTCTTTCAGATCGAACTTGACTTCCGAGATCACTGATCTTAGACTCATTATTTTGTAGTAATGGTCTGAATGTTCTTTAGTTAAGAACTTCCCTTGATTCCAAAGTGGCTTTGGAATATTCTCTTTCTTGCCTCTTGGGTTGGGTTGTTTTCCTTTAGGGGCCATGATCAAAGTGAGTATGTTTTTATGATCACGGATAAGCACACCAAACTTAGAGGTTTGCTTGTCCTCAAGCAAAAGAAAAGAGAGAAGAGGGATAGGAGGAGAGCAAGTGTGGAATGGTGGATGATGAGAGGGGCGCCGAAAGTGGATATAAAGGGAGGGGGTGGGTTTTCGAAAATAAGAAAGAGATATAAGATAAAAGATATGATTTATAAAAGATAAATATGACAAGAAAAGGATATAATTTAAAAAGATATGAATGATATTTAAAAATAAATTTGAAATTTATAGTTTGAAAAAGATATTAAAAGATAATTAAGTTTGAAAAGAAATTGGAAAAAGAGTTGGATTGGATTGGAAAAAGGTTGATGTTTATGTATGAAGCTACATTTGATATTTTTGAAAAAGGGATTTTAGAAATTAGGGTTATTAGAAATTAGGATTAAAAATTTTGGAATTGAAGGATGATATTTTGAAACATGTTTATGCAAGAAATCATGAATTGAAACATAAAAATTAGAAAATTTGTGAAGAAAAACGAATTTTACCTCCTCCCCACCATTCTGGCGTTAAACGCCCAACTGCTGCATGTTTTGGGCGTTTAACGCCCAAATGTTGCTTCTCCTGGGCGTTCAACGCCCAGCTGTTGCTTCTTTCTGGTGTTGAACGCCCAAATGGCTATCCTTACTGGCGTTGAACGCCCAGTGGATGCTTCTTTTGGGCGTTCAACGCCCAAAACGTTTCTTACTGGCCTTTTTCACGCCAGTGAGCTCCAAAATTCTCCTGTAACTCTGTGAATTCAAGCAATTGCTATTTTACCTTGAAGATACTTTGACATATACCTGTGAAAAGAGATTAATCAACAAAAAACAAATAAAATTAAATTTTGTGAATGGCTGGGTTGCCTCCCAGCAAGCGCTTCTTTAATGTCGTTAGCTGGACTATTACTGAGCTTTAATCAAGTCTCAGTTTTGAGCACTCTTGCTCAAAATTGCCTTCAAGATAATGTTTAACTCTCTGTCCACAATGAACTTTTTGTTAGAGTCATTATCCTGAAGCTCAACGTATCCATATGGTGATACACTTGTAATCACATATGGACCTCTCCACCGGGACTTCAATTTTCTGGGGAATAGTTTGAGCCTAGAATTGAATAGCAGAACTTTCTGCCCTGGCTCAAAGACTCTGGATGACAATTTCTTATCATGCCATCTTTTTGCTTTCTCTTTGTATATTTTTGCATTCTCGAAAGCATTGAGTCTAAATTCCTCTAGCTCATTTAACTGAAGCAATCGTTTTTCTCCAGCTAACTTGGTATCAAGGTTCAGCAATCTGGTTGCCCAGTAGGCCTTATGTTCCAGTTCCACTGGCAAGTGACATGCCTTTCCATACACAAGCTGGTATGGAGAGGTCCCTATAGGGGTCTTGAATGCTGTTCTGTATGCCCACAGAGCATCATCCAAGCTTCTTGCCCAATCCCTTCTACGGTTAATTACAGTCCGTTCCAGGATTCTTTTGATTTTTCTATTTGAGACTTCAGCTTGCCTATTAGTCTGTGGATGATATGGAGTGGCCACCCTGTGGCTAACTCCATAACGAACCAAAGCAGAATAGAGCTGTTTATTGCAGAAATGAGTGCCTCCATCACTGATTAGTACTCTAGGGGTGCCAAATCTGCTGAAGATGTGTTTCTAGAGGAATTTTAACACTGTCTTAGTGTAATTAGTGGGTGTTGCAATAGCTTCCACCCATTTGGATACATAATCCACTGCCACCAGAATATAAGTGTTTGAGTATGATGGTGGGAAAGGTCCCATGAAGTCAATACCCCATACATCAAACAACTCAATCTCTAAGATTCCTTGTTGAGGCATAGCATAACTGTGAGGCAGATTACCAGATCTTTGGCAACTGTCACAATTAAGTACAAACACTCGAGAATCTTTATAGAGAGTAGGCCAGTAGAAGCCACATTGGAGGACTCTTGTGGCTGTTCGCTCACTTCCAAAATGTCCTCCATACTGGGATCCATGGCAGTGCCATAGGATCTTCTGCGCTTCTTCTTTAGGCACACATCTACGGATTACTCCGTCTACACATCTCTTAAAGAGATACGGCTCATCCCAAAGATAATACTTTGCATCCGTGATCAGCTTCTTCGATTGCTGCCTACTGTATTCTTTGGGTATGAATCTCACTGCCTTGTAGTTTGCAATGTCTGCAAACCATGGCACTTCCTGGATGGCAAAGAGTTGCTCATCCGGAAAGTTTTCAGAGATTTCAGTAAGAGGGAGGGATGCCTCTTCTACTGGTTCTATTCGGGACAGGTGATCTGCTACCTGATTCTCTGTCCCTTTTCTGTCTTTTATTTCTATATCAAACTCTTGCAGAAGCAGCACCCATCTTATAAGTCTGGGTTTTGAATCCTGCTTTGTGAGTAGATATTTAAGAGCAGCATGATCAGTGTACACAATCACTTTTGATCCTACCAAATAGGATCTGAATTTGTCAATGGCGTAAACCACTGCAAGTAGCTCTTTTTCTGTGGTTGTATAGTTCTTCTGTGCGTCATTTAGAACACGGCTGGCATAGTAAATGACGTGCAGAAGCTTGTCATGCCTTTGTCCCAACACTGCACCAATGGCATGGTCACTGGCATCACACATTAGTTCAAATGGCAATGTCCAGTTTGGTGCAGAGATGATTGGTGCTGCGACCAATTTAGCTTTCAGAGTCTCAAATGCCTGCAGACACTCCTTATCAAAGACAAATGGTGTGTCAGCTGCTAGCAGGTTGCTCAGAGGTTTGGCGATTTTTGAAATATCCTTTATAAACCTCCTATAGAATCCTGCATGCCCCAGAAAGCTTCTGATTGCCTTAACATTGGCAGGTAGTGGTAATTTTTCAATTACCTCCACCTTAGCTTGATCCACCTCTATTCCCTTGTTTGAAATTTTGTGCCCAAGGACAATTCCTTCAGTCACCATAAAGTGACATTTTTGCTAGTTTAAAACCAGGTTAGTCTCTTGGCATCTCTTTAGAACAAGTGCTAGATGGTCAAGACAGGAGCTGAATGAGTCTCCAAATACTGAAAAGTCATCCATGAAGACTTCCAGAAATTTTTCCACCATATCAGAGAAAATTGAGAGCATGCACCTCTGAAAGGTTGCAGGTGCATTGCACAGGCTAAATGGCATCCTTCTGTATGCAAATACTCCAGATGGACATGTGAATGCCGTTTTCTCTTGATCTTGGGGATCTACTGCAATTTGATTATAACCTGAATATCCATCCAGGAAGCAGTAGTATTCATGACCTGCTAGTCTTTCTAGCATCTGGTCTATGAATGGTAAAGGAAAATGATCCTTTCTGGTGGCTGTATTGAGCCTTCTATAATCAATACACATACGCCACCCTGTAACTGTTCTTGTAGGAACCAGTTCATTTCTTTCATTGTGAACCACTGTCATGCCACCTTTCTTAGGGACAACTTGGACAGAGCTTACCCAGGGGCTGTCAGAAATAGGATAAATAATCCCAGCCTCTAGTAATTTAGTGACCTCCTTCTGCACCACTTCCTTCATGGCTGGATTCAGCCGCCTTTGTGGTTGAACCACTGGCTTGGCGTCACCCTCCAATAGGATCTTGTGCATGCATCTGGCTGGGCTAATGCCCTTAAGATCACTGATGGACCACCCAAGAGCTATCTTGTGTGTCCTTAGCACTTGAATTAGTGCTTCCTCTTCCTGTGGTTCTAAGGTAGAGCTTATGATTACAGGAAAGGTATCACCTTCTCCCAGAAACGCATATTTCAGGGATGGTGGTAATGGTTTGAGCTTGGGTTTAGGAGGTTTCTCCTCTTCCTGAGGGATTTTCAGAGGTTCTATTATTCTCTCTGATTCCCCCAAATCAGGCTGAACATCTTTAAAGATGTCCTCTAGCTCTGATTCGAGACTCTCAGCCATATTGACTTCTCTTACCAGCGAGTCAATGATATCAACACTCATGCAGTCATTTGGGGTGTATGGATGTTGCATAGCTTTGACAACATTCAACTTGAACTCCTCTTCATTGACTCTCAGGGTTACTTCCCCTTTTTGGACGTCAATGAGGGTTCGGCCAGTTGCTAGGAAAGGTCTTCCTAGAATGAGAGTTGCACTCTTGTGCTCCTCCATTTTCAGCACCTCAAAGTCAGTAGGAAAGGAAAATGGCCCAACTTTGACAATCATGTCTTCAATCACGCCTGATGGGTATTTAATGGAGCCATCAGCAAGTTGAAGACATATCCGGGTTGGTTTGACTTCTTCAGTCAAACCAAGCTTTGTGATAATAGATGCAGGTATTAGGTTGATACTTGCCCCAAGATCACATAGAGCCTGCTTGGTACAATTACCCTCTAATGTGTATGGTATCATAAAGCTCCTGGGGTCTTTAAGCTTCTCAGGTAAGCTTTTTAGAATGACTTCACTGCATTCTTCAGTGAGGTAAACTTTTTCAGTTTCTCTCCAATCCTTCTTATGACTTAAGATCTCTTTCATGAACTTAGCATAAGAGGGTATTTGCTCAAGTGCTTCTGCAAACAGAATCTTTATTTCAAGAGTCCTGAGATAGTCTGCAAAGCGGGCAAATTGCTTATCCTGTTCCGCTTGACGGAGTTTTTGAGGATAAGGCATTTTGGCTTTGTATTCCTCAACCTTAGTTGCTGCAGGTTTATTACCTACAGAAGTGGGTTGGGAAGCCTTTTTAGAAGGGTTGTTATCAGCACTTGTATGTGACTGATCCCCCACTGGCGTTTGAATGCCAGGGGTGGAAGCTGGAGTGGCGTTAGATGCCAACTCCTTATCTGTTACTGGCGTCTGAACGTCAGAACTGTGCTCCCTTTGGGCGTTCAACGCCGGATTCATGCTTGTTTCTGGCGTTGAACGCCAGGAATGAGCATGGTCTGGGCGTTCAGCGCCAGCCTTATTCCTCTCTGGGCTCTGATTGTCCTTAGAGGGATTTTGAGTAGCCATTTGTTCATTTCTTGGCTTCCTGCTGCTTTGAAGTGAGGTATTTAATGTTTTCCCACTTCTTAATTGAACTACTTGGCATTCTTCTGCTATTTGTTTTGACAATTGCTTTTCTGTTTGCTTTAACTGTACTTCCATATTCCTGTTAGCCATTCTTGTTTCTTGTAGTATTTCCTTGAATTTGGCTAGCTGCTGAGTTAGAAAGTCTAATTGCTGATTGAATTCATTAGCTTGATCTACAGGACTGAGTTCAGCAGTTACTGTTTTAGCTTCTTCTTTCATGGAAGATTCACTGCTTAAGTACAGATGCTGATTTCTGGCAACTGTATCAATAAGCTCTTGAGCTTCTTCAATTGTTTTTCTCATATGTGTAGATCCACCAGCTGAGTGATCTAGAGAAATCTGAGCTTTTTCTGTTAGCCCATAGTAGAAGATGTCTAATTGCACCCACTCTGAAAACATCTCAGAGGGGAATTTTCTTAGCATCTCTCTGTATCTCTCCCAGGCATCATAAAGGGATTCATTATCTCCTTGTTTGAAGCCTTGGATGCTTAGCCTTAGCTGTGTCATCCGTTTTGGAGGGAAATAGTGATTCAGGAATTTTTCTGACAGCTGTTTCCATGTTTTTATGCTGTTCTTAGGTTGGTTATTTAACCACCTCTTAGCTTGATCTTTTACAGCAAATGGAAACAGTAATAATCTGTAGACATCCTGATCTACTTCCTTATCATGTACTGTGTCAGCAATTTGTAAAAATTGTGCCAGAAACTCTGTAGGTTCTTCATGTGGAAGACCGGAATACTGGCAGCTTTGCTGCACCATGATAATGAGCTGAGGATTCAACTCAAAGCTACTAACTCCAATGGAGGGTATACAGATACTACTCCCTTATGAAGTAGTAGTGGGGCTAGCATATGACCCCCAAGGTCCTCTTGGACTGTGCATTTCCACTTAGTTCCATGATGGAGCAAGGGAGATGGTATGTATGTTGATATTATTTATTTTATAAAAATTTATTTTATAAAATAAAATAAAAATAAAGCAAATAAAAACGAAATAAAATAAAAAAAATGAAAATATTTTTTTTTGAAGATTTTTCGAAAAATTTGAGGAAAAGGAGAAAGTGGTTAGGATAAAATTTTTGAAAAAGATAATAAAAAATATATTAAAAAGATAAGAATTGAAAAATTTTGAAATTGAAATCTGAATTTTTTTTGAATTTTGAATTTTACGATGAAAGAGAAAAACACACAAAAGACACAAGACTTAAAATTTTTAGATCTAATGCTCCTTATTTTCGAAAATTTTGGAGGGAAAACACCAAGGAACACCGAACTTAAAAATTTTAAGATCAAAACACAAGAAAGACTCAAGAACACCTCGAAGATTCACAAGAACACCAAGAACAAAAGAAAGAACACCAAACTTAAAATTTTTAGAAAACCAAGATAAATTTTCGAAAATTAAAGAAAGATCAACAAGAAAACACCAAACTTAAAGTATGGTACAAGATTAACTTAAGAAAAATTATTTTTGAAAAGAGATTTTAAAAAGAAGATGCCCAATTGCTAAGAACATAAGCCAACGCTATAACCAACTGAGCTAAAAATGTAACGTATTTTAAAGATGTATTATTTTTATGGATAAAAGTATAATTTTTGAAAGTTAATGTTTTGAAAAAGCACAAGAAAAACAAGAAAAGACACAAAACAAGAGAAACTCAAGATCAAACAAGAAAGACAAACAAGAACAACTTGAAGATCAATGAGGAATAAAGAACACAAGTTCGAAAATTTAAAGAAAAATATAAAATATGCAATTAACAGCAAACTTTGAACAAGACACTAAACTCACAAAAAGAAATTAAAAATTGATAAAGAAAAATAATATTTTTGAAAAAATTTTAAAAAGGGAATAATAAAAGATGCAATTCTAGTGAAAAAAAAGATAAATTCTTCCTAATCTAAGCAACAAAATAAACCTTTAGTTGTTCAAACTCGAATAATCCCCGGCAACGGCGCCAAAAACTTGGTGCACGAATTTGCAATCCGTACAACTAACCAGCAAGTGCACTGGGTCGTCCAAGTAATACCTTACGTGAGTAAGGGTCGATCCCACAGAGATTATTGGTTTGAAGCAATCTATGTTTATTTTATTAATCTTAGTCAGGATGTCAATAAGGTTATTTGGATTTAATTGTAAGAGGTAAAACTGTTTGGAATAAATAATAGTTACTTATTAATGAAGAACATGTTGGGGTTTTGGAGATGCTTTGTCCTCTGAACTTCAGCTCTTCTTTGAAATCCTTTTCCACACGCAAGGCTCCTTCCATGGCAAGCTGTATGTAGCGTGTCACCATTGTCAGTGGCTACCTCCCATCCTCTCAGTGAAAATGGTCCAGATACTCTGTCACAGCATGGCTAATCAGCTGTTGGTTCTCGATCATGTTGGAATAGGATCCATTGATCCTTTGCGTTTGTCATCACGCCCAGCAATCGCGAGTTTGAAGCTCGTCACAGCCATTCAATCCTTGAATCCTACTCGGAATACCACAGACAAGGTTTAGACTTTCTGGATCCTCAAGAGTGGCCGCCATCAATTCTAGCTTATACCACGAAGATTCTGATTAAAGAATCTAAGAGAAGCTCATTCAGTCTGATGTAGAACGGAGGTGGTTGTCAGGCACACGTTCATGGATCTGAGGAAGGTGATGATTGTCACGGATCATCACCTTCTTCATGTTTAAGTGCAAATGAACATCTTAGATAGGAACAAACGTGTTTAAATGGAAAACAAAGGTAATTGTATTAATTCATCGAGACGCTGCAGAGCTCCTCACCCCCAACAATGGAGTTTAGAGACTCATGCTGCCAAAAGGTACAAATTTCAGATCTAAAATGTCATGAGGTGTAAAGTAAATCTCTAAAAGTTGTTTAAATAGTAAACTAGTAACCTAGGTTTACAGAAAATGAGTAAACTATGATAGACAGTGCAGAAATCCACTTTTGGGGCCCACTTGGTGTGTGCTGGGGGTGAGACTTAAGCTTCTCACGTGCCTGGGGCTGTTTTGGGCGTTCAACGCCAGGTTGTAACCTGTTTCTGGCGTTGAACTCCAGCTTGTAACCTGTTTCTAGCGCTGGACGCCAGATAGCAGCATGATACTGACGTTGAACGCCAGTTTACGTCATCTATCTTCGTGCAAAGTATGGACTATTATATATTGGTGGAAAGCCCTGGATGTCTACTTTCCAACGCCGTTGAGAGCGCGCCAATTGCACTCTTGTAGCTCCAGAAAATCCATTTCGAGTGCAGGGAGGTCAGAATCTAACAGCATCAGTAGTCCTTTTTCAGCCTAACTCAGATTTTTGCTCAGCTCCCTCAATTTCAGCCAGAAAATACCTGAAATCACAGAAAAATACACAAACTCATAGTAAAGTCCAAAAATATGATTTTTTCCTAAAAACTAGTAATATTTAACTAAAAACTAATTAAAACATACTAAAATCTACATGAAATTACCCCCAAAAAGCGTATAAAATATCCGCTCATCATCATTCAATCTCGGAATCCTACTCGGAATACCACAGACAAGGTTATACTTTCCGGATTCCCATGAATGCCACCATCAATTCTAGCTTATACCACGAAGATTCTGATTAAGGAATCCAAGAGATATGCGCCCGGTCTAAGGTAGAACGGAAGTGGTTGTCAGTCACGCGTTCATAGATGAGAATGATGATGAGTGTCACGGATCATCACATTCATCATGTTGAAGTGCAACAAATATCTTAGAATAAGAACAAGCAGAATTGAATAGAAAATAGTAGTAATTGCATTGAAACTTGAGGTACAGCAGAGCTCCACACCCTTAATCTATGGTGTGTAGAAACTCCACCATTAAAAATACATAAGTGATGAAGGTCCAGGCATGGCCGAATGGCCAGCCCCCCCCCCCCCCAAACGTGATCACAGGATCAAAAATACAATCCAGGATGAAAATATAATAGTAAAAAGTCCTATTTATACTAGACTAGCTACTAGGGTTTACAGAAGTAAGTAATTGATGCAGAAATCCACTTCCAGGGCCCACTTGGTGTGTGCTTGGGCTGAGCTTAATCTATCCACGAGCTAAGACTTCTCTTGGAGTTGAACGCCAAGTTGTAACATGTTTTGGGCGTTCAACTCTGGTTCGTGACGTGTTTCTGGCGTTTGACTCCAGAATGCAGCATGGAACTGGCGTTGAACGCCAGTTTACATCATCTAATCACGAATAAAGTATAAACTATTATATATTTCTGAAAAGAACTGGATGTCTACTTTCCAAAGCCGTTGAAAGAGTGCCATTTGGAGTTCTGTAGCTCCAGAAAATCCATTTCGAGTGCATAGATGTCAGATTCTAACAGCATCAGCAGTCCTTTGTCAGCCTTTTTTCAGAGTTTTGCTCAGGTCCCTCAATTTTAGCCAGAAAATACCTGAAATCACAGAAAAACACACAAATTCATATTAAAGTCCAAAAATATGAATTTAACATAAAAACTAATGAAAACATCCCTAAAAGTAACTAGATCATACTAAAAACTACCTAAAAACAATGCCAAAAAGTGTATAAATTATCCGCTCATAACAACAACAAACTTAAATTGTTGCTTGTCCCCAAGCAACTGAAGATCAATTAGGATAAAAAGAAGAGAATATACTATAAATCCCAAAATATCAATGAATATTAATTCTAATTAGATGAGCGGGACTTGTAGCTTTTTGCTTCTGAACAGTTTTGGCATCTCACTTTTTCGTTTGAAGTTTAGAATGATTGGCTTCTATAGGAACTTAGAATTTCGGATAGTGTTATTGATTCTTCTAGTTAAGTATGTTGATTCTTGAATACAGCTACTTTTATGAGTCTTGGCCGTGGCCCTAAGCACTTTATTTTCCAGTATTACCACCGGATACATAAATGCCACAGACACATGACTGGGTGAACCTTTTCAGATTGTGACTCAGCTTTGCTAGAGTCCCCAGTTAGAGGTGTCTAGAGCTCTTAAGCACACTCTTTTTGCTTTGGATCACGACTTTAACCACTCAGTCTCAAGCTTTTCACTTGGACCTGCATGCCACAAGCACATGGTTAGGGACAGCTTGATTTAGCCGCTTAGGCCTGGATTTTATTTTCTTAGGCCCTCCTATCCATTGATGCTCTAAGCCTTGGATCCTTTTTACCCTTGCCTTTTGGTTTTAAGGGCTATTGGCTTTTTCTGCTTGCTTTTTCTTTTTCTTTCTAATTTTTTCGCCAAAATATTTTTTTCGCAAGCTTTTGCTATTCACTGCTTTTTCTTTCTTCAAGAATCAATTTTATGTTTTTTCAGATCATCAATAACATTTCTTTGTTCATCATTCTTTCAAGAGCCAACAATTTTAACATTCATAAACAACAAGATAAAAAATATGCACTGTTCAAGCATTCATTCAGAAAACAAAAAGTATTGTCACCACATCAATATAATTAAACTAATTTCAAGGATAAATTCGAAACTTATGTACTTCTTGTTCCTTTGAAAAACATTTTTCATTTAAGAGAGGTGAAGGATTCATGGAATTATTCATAGCTTTAAGACATAGTTACTAAATACTAATGATCATGAAGTAGAGACACAAAACATAAATAAACATGAAGCATAAAAATCGAAAAACAGAGAAATAAGAACAAGAAATGAGTCCACCTTAGTGAGAGTGGCGCCTTCTTGAAGAACCAATGGTGCTCTTTGAGCTCTTCTATGTCTCTTCCTTGCTTCTGTTGCATGATCCCTAGTAATTTTGGTGCTCCTATCCTTAGTTGCTCCCAATAATTATGTGGAGGAAAATTTATCCCCTGAGGTATCTCAAGGATCTCTTAATTTGCAGTCAAATGTTCTACCACTGAGCTATAAACCCTTTAGATGAGTCTTTCCATCTCCTATGACTCAGAGGTGGAAGCTTTTGTCTTCCCTTTTCTCTTTTTTTTTGAGGTTTCTCTGGCCTTAGGTGCCATCAATGGTTATGGAAAAACAAAAAGCTATGCTTTTACCACACCAAACTTAGAAAATTGCTTGCCCTTGAGCAAGAGAAGAAAGAAAAGATGAAGAATAAGAAGAAGATATGGAGGAGATGGAGGGATTTGTGTATTCGGCTATATGGGTGGGATTGGGTGGGAAAGAGAATTTGAATTTTGAAGGTAGATGGGGTGTATGGGGAAGAGTGGATAGATATGAGTGGTGAATGAAAAACAGAGGGGATAACCATGAATGGAGAGAGAGAAGGTGAGGTAGGTGGGGATCCTGTGGGATCCACAGATCCTGAGGTGTCAAAGATTTACATCCCTGCACCAATTAGGCATGTAAAATGCCTTTCCATGCAATTCTGGCGTTTAAACGCCGAAATGATGCATGTTCTGGGCGTTCAACGCCCATGTGCAGCATGTTTCTAGCGTTGAATGCCAGTTCCATGCTTGTGTCTGGCGTTCAGCGCCAGCTCTCCTTAGGGTGCATTCCTGGCGTTTGAACGCCGGGATGTTGCTTGTTTCTGGCGTTCAACGCCAGATCCATGCTCTGTTCTGGCGTTGAACGCCAGCCAGATGCTCCTTACTGGCATTTAAACGGCAGTAAGTCCTTCCTCCAGGGTGTGATTTTTCTTCTGCTGTTTTTGATTCTGTTTTTAATTTTAGTATTTTTTTTCGTGACTCTACATGATCATGAACCTAATAAAAAATGAAATAACAATAAAATAAAAATAAAATTAGATAAATAAAAATTGGGTTGCCTCCCAATAAGCGCTTCTTTAATGTCAATAGCTTGACAGTGGGCTCTCATGGAGCCTCACAGGTGATCAGGTCAATGTTGTATAGTCCCAACACCAAAATTAGAGTTTGGTTGTGGGGATTTAACACCAAACTTAGAGTTTGGTTGTGGCCTCCCAACACCAAACTTAGAGTTTGATTGTGGGGGCTCTGTTTGACTCTGTACTGAGAGAAGCTTACTGTGCTTCTTTTCCATGTTTACAGAAGAACACCCTTGGGTCTTAAACATAAGGTAGTCCCCATTCAATTGAAGGACTAGCTCTTCTCTGTCAACATCAATCACAGCTCCTGCTGTGACTAGGAAAGGTCTTCCAATGATGATGCATTCATCCTCCTCCTTCCTAGTGTTTAAAATTATGAAATCAGCAGGGATGTAAAGGCCTTCAACCTTTACTAACACGTCCTCTACCAATCCATAAGCTTGTCTTACTGACTTGTCTGCTATTTGTAATGAAAATATGGCAGGCTGTACCTCAATGATCCCTAGTTTCTCCATTACAGAGAGTGGCATAAGATTTATGCTTGACCCCAGGTCACATAGAGCCTTGTTAAAGGTCATGGTGCCTATGGTACAGGGTATTAAGAATTTGCCAGGATCTTGTCTCTTTTGAGGTAATGTTTGCTGAACCCATGTATCTAGTTCACTAATGAGCAAGGGAGGTTCACCTTCCCAAGTCTCATTACCAAACAACTTAGCATTCAGCTTCATGATAGCTCCTAAATATTGAGCAAGTTGCTCTCCAGTTACATCTTCATCCTCTTCAGAGGAAGAATAGTCTTCAGAGCTCATGAATGGCAGAAGGAGGTTTAATGGAATCTCTATGGTCTCTATATGAGCCTCAGATTCCTTTAGGTCCTCAATAGGGGACTCTTTCTTGCTCAGAGGACGTCCCAGGAGGTCTTCCTCACTAGGATTTTCGTCCTTTCCTCCCTTTCTGCATTCGGCCATATTGACTATATCAATGGCCTTACACTCTCTCTTTGGATTCTCTTCTGTATTACTTGGGAGAGTACTAGGAGGAGTTTCAGTTACTTTCTTACTCAGCTAGCCCACTTGTGCCTCCAAATTTTTGATGGAGGACATTGTTTCACTCATGAAACTTAAAGTGGCCTTAGACAGATCAGAGACTATATTTTCTAAATTAGAGGAGCTCTGCTCAGAATTCTCTATCTGTTGCTGAGGAGATGATGAAAAAGGCTTGCTATTGCTAAACCTGTTTCTTCCACCATTATTAAAGCCTTGTTGAGGCTTTTGTTGATCCTTCCATGAGAAATTTGGATGATTTCTCCATGATGAATTATAGGTGTTTCCATAAGGTTCACCCATGTAATTTACCTCTGCCATTGCAGGGTTCTCAGGATCATAAGCTTCTTCTTCAGAAGATGCCTCTTTAGTACTGTTGGATGCATTTTGCCATCCATTCAGACTTTGAGAAATCATGTTGACTTGCTGAGTCAACACTTTGTTCTGAGCCAATATGGCATTCAGAGCATCAATTTCAAGAACTCCCTTCCTCTGAGGCGTCCCATTTTTCACGAAATTCCTCTCAGAAGTGTACATGAATTGGTTATTTGCAACCATGTCAATAAGTTCTTGAGCTTCTGCAGGCGTTTTCTTTAGGTGAATGGACCCACCTGCAGAATGGTCCAATGACATCTTGGAAAACTCAGATAGACCATAATAGAATATATCTAATATGGTCCATTCTGAAAACATGTCAGAAGGACACTTTTTGGTCATCTGCTTGTATCTTTCCCAGGCTTCATAGAGGGATTCACCATCTTTTTGCTTGATGGTCTGAACATCCACTCTAAGCTTACTCAGATTTTGAGGAGGAAAGAATTTATCCAAGAAGGCCGTGACCAGCTTATCCCAGGAGTCCAGGCTATCTTTAGGTTGTGAGTCTAACCATTTTTTAGCTCTGTCTCTTACAGCAAAAGGGAAAAGCATGAGCCTGTAGACTTCACGGTCTTTTCCATTCGTCTTAACAATCTCACAAATCTGCAAGAACTCAGTTAAAAACTGGTAAGGATCTTCAGATGGAAGTCCATGAAACTTGCAGTTCTGTTGCATTAAAGCAATTAATTGAGGTTTCAGCTCAAAATTGTTTGCTCAAATGGCAGGAATTGAGATGCTTCTTTCATCAAACTTGGACGTGGGTTTAGTAAAATCACCAAGCATCCTCCTTGCATTATTGTTGTTGGGTTCGGTTGCCATTTTCTTCTTTTGTTCGAAAATTTCAGAAAGTTTGCCTCTGGATTGTTGTAATTTAGCTTCTCTTAGTTTCCTCTTCAGAGTCCTTTCAGGTTCAGGATCAGCTTCAACAAGAGTGCCTTTTTCCTTATTCCTGCTCATATGAAAGAGAAGAGAAAAATAAAAGGAAGAGGAATCCTCTATGTCACAGTAAAGAGGATGCTTATTATTAGTAGAAGAAGAAAGGGGATAAGGATTAAGAAGAAGGAATAATCCAAACACAAGGGTAAGGATAGAGGAAGTGATTGGAGATGAAGAGAGGTGAAGAGAAGTGTTAGTAAATAAATAAATAAATAGAAGAAGATGAGAGAGAGAATTCGAAAATTAATTTTGAAAAGGAGTTAGTGATTTTCGAAAATTAAAGATGAGATAGAATTAAAATTAAAATTTAAAACAATCAATTAATTTAAAAAGAATTTTGAAAAAGGGATGAGATATTTTCAAAAATTAGAGAGGGAGAAGTAGTTAGGTGGTTTTGAAAAAGATAAGAAACAAACAACAAGTTAATTAGTTAGTTGAAAAAGATATTAAAATCAAATTTGAAAAGATAAGAAGATAAGAGGTTAGATAAGATATTTTAAAATCAAATTTTTGAAAAAGATAAAATTTTGAAAAAGATATGATATAAAAGATATGATAAAAAGATATAAAAAAGATATGATTTTTAAGAAAAAGATATTTTGAAAAAGATTAAATTTTTAAAATTAAAATTAATTACTTAACTAACAAGAAACTAAAAGATATGATTCTAGAATTTAAAGATTGAACCTTTCTTAACAAGAAAGTAATAAACTTCAAATTTTTGAATCAATCACATTAATTGTTAGTGTAATTTCGAAAATTTGAAATAAAATTAAGAAAAAGATTTTGAAAATAATTTTAAAATTTTCGAAATTAATAAGATAAAAATGAAAAAGATTTGATTTTTAAAAAAAAAAATTGAAAAGATAGGATTTTTAAAATTGAAAATTTGACTTGACTTATGAGAAACAACTAATTTTAAAAATTTTTGACTAAGTCAACTCAAATTTTCGAAAATTAGGAGAGAAATAAGGAAAAGATATTTTTTTATTTTTGAATTTTTAATGATGAGAGAGAAAAACAACAAAAATAACTCACAATATGAAAATTATGAATCAAAACTCATGATGCATGCAAGAACACTATGAATGTCAAGATGAACACCAAGAACACTTTGAAGATCATGATGAACATCAAGAACATATTTTTTAAAAATTTTTGATGCAAAGAAAACATGCGAGACACCAAACTTAGAATTCTTTAATGCATGGATACTATGAATGCAAAAATGCATATGAAAAACAATAAAAGACACAAAACAAGAAAACATCAAGATCAAACAAGAAGATTTACCAAGAACTTGAAGATCATGAAGAACACCATGAATGCATGAATTTTCGAAAAATGCAAGAAAAAAATTTTAAAGCATGCAATTGACACCAAACTTAAAAATTGACTCAAAACTCAAACAAGAAACACAAAATATTTTTTATTTTTATGATTTTATGATTTTTTTGTATTTTTATTATTTTTTTTCGAAAATATTCTTTAGAAAAACGAAAATAAAGAAAAATTTTTGAAAGATTTTTGAAAACTTTTTTGAAAAGAAAATAAAAAGAAAATTACCTAATCTGAGCAACAAGAAGAACCGTCAGTTGTCCAAACTCGAACAATCCCCGGCAACGGCGCCAAAAACTTGGTGGACGAAATTGTGATCATCAACAATGGATCCAAAGACTTGGTGCTCTCAAACATAAATCACACTTTGTCACAACTCCGCACAACTAACCAGCAAGTGTACTGGGTCGTCCAAGTAATACCTTACGTGAGTAAGGGTCGATCCCACAGAGATTGTTGGTATGAAGCAAGCTATGGTCATCTTGTAAATCCCAGTCAGACGGATTCAACTGTATTAAGAAATTATAGTATACGAGAAGGAATAAAATAGTAAATAGTTACTCATATAATTCAATAGTGGAAATTTCAAATAGGTGCAAGGAGATGCTATGTCCTTTCTGAATCTCTGGTTTCCTACTGCTTTTATCCAATCTTTGTCACTCCTTTCTATGGCAAGCTGTATGTAGGGCATCACCATTGTCAATGGCTACATCCCATCCTCTCAGTGAAAATGGTCCAAATGCTCTGTCACAGCACAGCTAATCATCTTTCGGTTCTCGATCATGTTGGAATAGAATCCCTTGATTCTTTTGCGTTTGTCATCACGCCCAACAATCGCGAGTTTGAAGCTCGTCACAGTCATTCAATCCCGGAATCCTACTCGGAATACCATAGATAAGGTTAGACTTTCCGGATTCCCATGAATGCCGCCATCAATTCTAGCTTATACCACGAAGATTCTGATTAAGGAATCCAAGAGATATGCGCCCGGTTTAAGGTAGAACGGAAGTGGTTGTCAGTCACGCGTTCATAGGTGAGAATGATGATGAGTGTCACGGATCATCACATTCATCATATTGAAGTGCAACGAATATCTTAGAATAAGAACAAGTTAAATTGAATAGAAAATAGTAGTAATTGCATTGAAACTTGAGGTACAGCAGAGCTCCACACCCTTAATCTATGGTGTGTAGAAACTCCACCATTAAAAATACATAAGTGATGATGGTCCATGCATGGCCGAATGGCCAGCCCCCCCCAAAACGTGATCACAGGATCAAAAATACAATCCAGGATGAAAATATAATAGTAAAAAGTCCTATTTATGCTAGACTAGCTACTAGGGTTTACAGAAGTAAGTAATTGATGCAGAAATCCACTTCCAGGGCCCACTTGGTGTGTGCTTGGGCTGAGCTTTATCTATCCACGAGCCGAGGCTTCTCTTAGAGTTGAACGCCAAGTTGTAACGTGTTTTGGGCGTTCAACTCTGGTTCGTGACGTGTTTCTGACGTTTGACTCCAGAATGCAGCATGGAACTGGCGTTGAACGCCAGTTTACATTGTCTAATCACGAATAAAGTATGAAGTATTATATATTTCTGGAAATCTCTGGATGTCTACTTTTCAACGCCGTTGAGAGCGTGCCATTTGGAGTTCTGTAGCGCCAGAAAATCCATTTAGAGTGCAGGGAGGTCAGATTTCAACAGCATCAGCAGTCCTTTGTTAGCCTTTTTTCAGAGTTTTGCTCAGGTCCCTCAATTTTAGCCAGAAAATACTTGAAATCACAGAAAAACACACAAACTCATAGTAAAGTCCAGAAATGTGAATTTAACATAAAAACTAATGAAAACATCCCTAAAAGTAACTAGATCATACTAAAAACTACCTAAAAACAATGCCAAAAAGTGTATAAATTATCCACTCATCAAAAAGGAATATCAGTATTATAAAAATTAGCATTGACTTATGAATAATAATACCCAATCAGAATAAAATAGTCATGAAGCACCAGAATAATTCAAGAAAAGATGCAATAGTTGTGGAAGAGAATGTTAACACCAATGGAAGAGAAAAAGAAAGTAAGAAAGGAGGAAGAAAGAAATAAGAAGGAAAGAAAAGATTTAGATATGGGGAAGAAAAGATAAGATATTTGGATGCTCTGAATAAGCTGTGCAGCGCAGGCAACATGGACGCGTGGATCACACAATCGCGTAGTGTGTGATAATTATCAGGTGACGAGGACGCGTGGATGACGCGATCGCGTGACCTGATTTGTGCTATTGGTGCGAGTGCAGCCTCGCGCACGCACAACTCTCTGTTAAATATGCACATTGCCAAATTTCTGGGTGACGCGTTCGCGTGGTTGACGCGATCGCGTGAATGGCCATATTTCGGAAAACGGCGCGGACGTGTGGGGCATGCATTTGCGTGGTTGGGCTTGTGCTTCTAGCACGAGTGCAGCCACGTTCCAGCTCAACTTTCGGCCATACACCCTTTTTACGTCGATTTTTAGGGCACGCGTTTACGTGGGTGACGCGGACGCGTGGGAGGCACTTTTCCCACCTGACGCGGACGCATCAGCAACGCGGTCGCGTCGGTCAAATTGTGCCAAAGGCATGATGATTGGATTTTTGACGGTTTAGAATTTCATAAATGAAATCTCGTTGCAAGTATAGTTTCTAAACCAACACAAATCCTTTCATACAAAAATTTGGTTGGCACTAAGTGCAAACCCCTAAAATTAATAACCGAAGTATTTAAACCTCGGGTCGTCTCTCAAAGGACTTGCAGGGTAGTGTTCTTGTTATTGGTTATGGATTTATTTATTTTGGGGTTTTAGATGAGAAAAATGAATAGCAAATGGTAATGAAATTGTATTAACAAAATGGTCTTGGCAAGGTTTGGTTGTCAAGGGTCTTCATCATTATCACTAGCCACAAGCATGGTAGTTGCAAGGATTAATCTCACTAAGTCATCCTTTAATCAAGTAGAAAAGGAAAGTCAAGTGAGTAATATCAATCCAAGTCCATAAGTCCTAGCATTTTACTAATTGGATTATTGAAGGCTAGAGTCAATGGCTATCAACTATCAATCAATTGGACACTAGAAACTCAAGAAATCCTAAGTCACCTTCTCAAGCCAAGAACATAGAATTCTACTCTAACATCCTCTCAAGCATTTCATCAAACAATTGGAGGGTAATGAAAGAAAGCATTTTTATTTGTAAGAATAAAAGGAATCAACAACCAACAATTACAAAGAATTAACAAAACAACAATCAAGGAAATCACAATTATCATGAATTACCTCAAATTGCATTATTGAAAGAAAACAAAGGAACAACAATCTATCCAAAACAAAATGAAGAATTACAATTATTAAAGCACATAACTAGAAAGAGGAAGAGGAGAAGATTAAGACTTGATAAAGGAGAAGTGAATTAGAGCATGAATTAAACCTAGATCTAAGAAGAGAGATTAAGCTACACCTAATCCTAATTCTAGAGAGAAGTGGGAGCTTCTCTCTCTAAAACTTAACTAAACTAAAACTATGACTAATGGTAACTAACTTCTAATGTCTTCCCCCTTCAATCCTTGATCCCTTTATTCCTTTCTATCAGTAATTGGTGCCAAAATGGGTTCAGAAACCCTTCCAAATCGCCAGGCACGTGTTGCTTTTAATGAAGTCATGTGCGAACTTCGACGCGTGCGCGCACGGTACGCGTGCGCGTCCCTGGCCAATTCTGCAATGTGCGCGCGGGCGCCTTGTGCACGTGCGCGTGCTCGGCTGATTTCACTTCTTTGACTTTTCATACTTCTCTCCACTTGTATGCTTCCTTCCTTGCTCTCTTTGATCCATGCCTAGCCTATTTCAATCCTGGAATTACTAGCAAACACATCAAGGCATCTTATGGAATCAAAGAAGAATTAAAGTTCATCAAAATAAGGCTTAAAAAGCATGTTTTTACATTTAAGCACAAATATGGGAGAGATTACAAAACCATGCTAATTCATAGGCTCAATGCGAGAAAAGGTCATCAAAATACTCTAAATTCAATACAAGATAAACTGTCAAATTGGGGTTTATCAACCTCCCCACACTTAAACCTTAGCATGTCCTCATGCTAAAATAAGAAGGAACTAAGGGGTATGACATTTATTTGAATGCACTAAACTATATGAGTCCTATCTAGATGCAACTACCTAAAGTGAATGTAAATGCTTAGTCCAAACATATCAATTCCCAAGGGAACATGTGTAAGCACAAGAGCTAGGGTAATAGGAATCAAAGCCAAACCACAATTGCATTGAAACTTATCAAGAGAAATTCAAGCTTGCAAGAATATAGATAATATGGGTGAGCACATGTAATTGAACTTTTGAACCCTCACCGGATGTGTATCCGCTCTATTCACTCAAGTGTTTAAGGGTTAATTCATTCAATTCTCTTCTAATCATGCTTTCCAAAAATTGATTTTCTTCTAACAATCAACACTTATTCAATGCATGTATACATTCATCATGAGGTCTTTCATTTAGGTTGTAATGGGGTTAGGGTCAAGGTAGGATCAATTATGGTTAAGTGGACTAGAGTTTAGATCTTGGATTAGCTTAGACTTTCCCACCTAACCTATATAATGACCTATACAAATTCAAACTATTCTAACTACCCATTCTTCACTTTTTCTTACATATTCATGCATTCTACTCCTTGATTCATAACACTTATGCATTGATTCCCTTTTATTGAACTTCACTTTGGGGCATTTTGTCCCCTTTTTTTATTTTTCTTCTCTTTTTTTTATATTCCTCTTTTTTTTTCATTTTATTTTTTTCTTTCTCTTCTCTCTTTTTTTTCTTTTCATACTTTGTACAAGGACATCAATTGCATAAGGTCTTATACATTCAATCAATACATGAATATGTTCCCAATTCCTTAATATGAAAGTGTACTATCCTTTTTATCCCATCCAATGTTCCCAAGCCTCACCAACTTTGAATAATACACACTCTCACTAGCCTAGGCTAATCAAAGATCCAAACAAGGACTTTTCATTGGTTTTCCGCCTTGGGCTTGTACTGTGCTAAAATAAGAACAAGTTAGTTAAGCATAGGCTCAAAATTGGTTAACAATGGAGAGTAAAAAGGTAGGCTATTTGGGTAAGTGGGCTAATGAAATAATGGCCTCAATCATACAAATGCATGAATACAAGAAATAAATAGACATATAGAACCAAGCAAATCAAGGATCACAATCATAGAAAGAGAATAATTACACACAAGAATGGAAAATAAGTGGTTATAAAATGTAACCACATCAATAGGCTCAAGTCTCATAAGCTTGTGTTCTTAGTTCAATACATGCTTCACAAAGTATGAATTCAAGCAAGTTTCACCAAAAATTTTCTTCAATCAATTGGGTTGGTGCCCTATAATTAAGTTTCTTGGAAAATCTCAATATTTGACTAAGCATTGTCGTGATTGAAAAATTCAAAAGTTTTCCTTAGTTTACCCTTTCTTTTTTCACTTAAAACAATTTCTTATGCAAAAAGGGTGACTAAGTTTTTGCAATTCAAAATATGGTTTCTAATCACAACCACAAACTAAAAAGAAAGATATACAAAAGAAGATATGCAAAAATGTATAAAGAAAAATCCAACTAAAAGTATGAAATCTATCATCCAAAACATCTAGAAATATTCAAAAGCATCAAAATATCTAAAATATCAAGTATATACAAAATGAGATAACTAGGCAGCATAACTAAAGTGTTCACCGGTCTCCTAAAGGTGCCACCGGCTACCTCCCCACACTTAAGATCAAGCATCTTCCTCGATGCTAAACCGGAGGATCAGGGAAAGGTACAACGGTAGGTGCTGACTCTGTCTGAGGCTGTGGGACCGGCTCCTCATGGGGCTGCTGAATCTCTGTGGTGTGAGGAGCAGTTGGAGGTGCATCCTGCTGAGTCGGCTCATCAACATCCTCCTCCTGATGATCCTGCTCATCGGAGGCCGGAGAGTCTGGAAGCGGAGGTAACTCGACGCCAAGGGAGATGAGTGCCTGATCCATCCGATCCAGTCGGCGCCTGACATGGCACTTTTCGCGCTCCAAAAATCAAAACAGACGCTGAACCAGTAGGTAAGTGGGCTCAGGTGCTGAAGAAGGGGCTGCCGAAGAAGATGGAGCTGCTGCTGTAGAAGAGGACGGGGGGGACGGGAAGGGCTGCATTCAACCCAAATCCCTAGCTCAAAGCAGCGTGCCTTGTCACCAGGGTGAACAACCTGGATGAAAACTCCACTACTTAATCGCTCTTCCTCTCGAGATCGTCAACTTCGCTCCTCTCTCTTTTCCATTTTTCGCGTTAAGCGAACATCAGAAAAACAAGCGTCCATCCTGCCTTGTAATGACTTTGAGCTGACTTAGCTACAGGCCGCTTCGCTGGCTAACTTTCTACATCCGGGCTTGAAGAGATAGAAAATCGAATCCGATCGCTGAAACTACAAGCCAAGGAAAGACTACCAGCTGATGTCTATTATGGAATTCACCCGACCCGAGAGTGTCGCGTTTCACGAGGAAGCAACCATCACTGAAGCAATGGATTTTGTAGCCAGCTCAACTCCATTCTGTCCCTACCACTGCTCTAGCCCTAGATCCGCGTCTAGCTGGGGGCTTCTCGTGCACCCAACCACCCCAAGGAATAGTAACCTCCTTGTCATCGTTATCTGGGGGTGGTGGTGTCACATCATCATCCAACCAGGGAACCTCAGCTAAGGCGGCCATACTGGTAACCAAGGTGGGAAACGGAAGTAAGCCACGAATATGTGCTTGCCACATACACTGCCGGATCAATCGAGGAAAATAAACCTCCTTCCCCTCCATAACACACCCAATCAGAAGTAGCATCTCCATAGGGATCTTAGAGAAGTGAGTGGTGGGTAAGACATAGTGGGCAAATATCATCTGCCAAGTCTTGACCTCTCTAGTCAGATGAGCAAAGAGCATCCCTTTAGGCTTAGTGTTGTTCGCATCCATGACCCAAGTAGCATCTGGTAAACCAATCACGCGCCTAAGCGCCTCATAGTCAAAGGTCATGTTGTGAATAGCTAACTCAGCCTGCTGATGAGCGCAGGTGCCATCAGGAAGATGTCGGCACTGCAATGCCTCTTCTATAGTAGTCTCAGTGATCATAACCTCTCTACCCCTCAACTGAACTGAATCCAGAGTAGGACGGAAGAAGTTGCAATAGAATTCCTTAACCCAAGAAATGTTGATATCCCCCAAATCTCTGTCAACAAAGTCCATACCCAACTCTAGGATCCGACTAGTAATTGATCGTCTCACATCATTGGGAAGGACAAGCTTCTTCTCAGTATTTAGTTTCATCGTCCGATACTTGGAAAGGCGAAGCTCGCAGTAAAGATTGGGAAACATGGTTGGATCGGTAGAAGGTAGCAACTGATTTTCCTTTTCTTCATCATTCAATGGATTCTTAGCATAATTCTTGTAAATGGAGGGAATAGAGGGTGTAGAACGTTTTCTTTTCTTGGAGGTAGTGGCTATAGCTTTTCCTTTATCCGACATCCTGAAAAAGACAAATATGATAGCAATTAAACATGTAGCATATAGCAATTAAAAGCAACTTCAAGATGTAAGATGAATGACGAGCAGTCATGATGTGTATTGAAAACTTGATGTGCAAATAAGCATAAGTGGAAACATAAACCAAGAAATCAATACATCCAACAATGTACACAATTCTTAAAGAATAGGCATATTCATCATCATAACTCAAAAGAATGGTTAATGAGTCGAGTAAAGAGAAATGAAATGAGTAGGTTAAACAAGTTAGTGAGTAAGAGGTGAGATTGATAGTTAGTGTTATGATGAAAGAAAGCTTGCCTAACAAAAGGATTCACAAAATGCTTACAATGAGGTGTAATTATTGATGATGAAAATGAAATTGCAACGGGGTGCAATGAATTGAAAGGAAATCATCAATGTTATGGTCACTAAAGTCAACAACTCTTATTCATTAAGCAATGAAATCATCATACCTTTGAAAGAATGGTTAAAAAGGGTTAAATGTGAGTAGAAGTTAAACGGTTAAAGAAATTAGTAAGTTAGAAAAAAATGGATTAGTGGCATGATGATATTTAGGCTCAAAGAAAAGAGGAGTTGTGGCTAGACATAAAAATCATGTTCACAATGATTGGTGCAAATCCCGGAAGTCAAAAGGAAACGGAAATTAGCCCAATATTGTAATAAAGACCAAAATGAAATTAAATTTCTTGAAAATTGGGCAGCATCCCGGCTTAAAATTGGACGTTCCCGGATAGCAAAATAGCACAAACAGCAAGAAAGTAACATCAATTAAGCACAACAGTGATGGGATAGCATGCAACAACACAAATGTCATAAAAGAGCAACCCTAAAATCAATCATACAGCACCCAAGTAAACAAACAGCAAATTATGCACAAACGGAGCACTTATCAGGCTTAGAATCCTCTATCCAGTCCTAGCTACCTAACAGCAATTATTTCTATCTAACCTAACATACAAAGTTCTAATTCTAACTAACTACAAACAATTAACAGTAGCTAACAGAAACGAAAAAATTAATAGCAAGCAGAGTTGGAGCAGGTACCTGGGAGCAGAGAAGAACTAAAAATGGAAAAGGAAATTGGGGAGTATTGAAGCAGGGGGAGTGGACTGGGCGGAGCGCCGCCGCGGAGGGTGACGGTCACGGCGGAGCAGTGGTGGTGCTCGGAGGAGAGAAGGGAGTGAGAGACAGGGGCTGAGTGGGTGAGTGAGAGAGAGAGAGAAAGAGAAGAGGGTTTGGCCGTGTGGTGGTGGTGGCCGGCGGAGCAGAGGCTGAATGGAGGTTGGAGGAGGAAAGAGGAAGAAGATGATGGGAGGAGAAGAGATGTGCGCGACTGCGCAACACCCTCGCGCATTAGGGTTATCCTATTTTTTGAATCGACGCGAGCGCGCACCTTGCGTGTCCGCGTACATTGATGAAAATAGGGACCTACGCGTGCGCGTACAGCGCGCTCAGGCATGGATGGGGAATCTACATAGGGGCGCGTGCGCGTACAGTTCGCGCACGCGTACATGGGGTTGGGCTGGAGGCTTAGAGTGGGCTCAGCGCGCGCCCAGCTCTCTGGACAAAGGCCTAGAATGACGGCATCAGCTAGGGCGCGGACGCGGCAGTTGCGCGTCTGTGTACATTGGTAGCTTATCATAAGGCGCGCAAGCGCGATACGTGCGCTCGCGTCCTTTCCTCCTTTTGGCATATGGGCGTGCACGCGGCAAGTGTGCGTCCGCGCGAGATGAGTTGGGCTGGGGGCTTAAGGTTGGCCCAGATCCAGTGCAACTCTCTGGAGATTGGCTCAGAAGTTGCAGCAGCAGATCGGCGCAGACGCGGCAGGTACGCGTCCGCGTATACTTCCTTGTTCTCGTGAGCGGCGCGCACGCACGTAGTGCGCGTCAGCGTGGGTTGTGTTGGGCTCAGGGCATAGTGTTTGCCCAAGAGAGGCCCAACTCTCTGGAGTTTGGGTGATGATGCATCCGCTCAGGGACGCGTGCGCGTACATTGTGCACGCGCGTCTACCATTTTTTTTATTACCCTTTAAGCAGAAAAATTACGCTCAGGTGCTCCCTATACTACTCACAACTCTTTATTCATTCAACCATCATACAATTCACAAAAAAATGCAATTTGATATTATTCATCTACTTCTAAACACAACATACATGTGACTATGTTAACAATTAAGTTGTACAAACAAATTTGTATGAAACATCTACCTACAATGGCAACTCAAATCACTTATTAAGCAAAATTAAAAGAGTGTGGAAAGAGTTTACCATGGTGGGGTGTCTCCCACCTAGCACTTTTATTTTAAGTCCTTAAGTTGGACATGTTGAGAGACTCATTGTCATGGTGGCTTGTGCTTGTAGTCATCCTGGAACTCCCACCAATGCTTGGTTCTCCATTGTGCCCCAAGATTTCTCATGGATTGAGCCAAATGTTGATGGAGTTCTTCACAAGCTTGGGGCTCCCAAAGTTGATCCTCTTCTTGTGATCCGGGATCCCACACTTTATCTTCATACCCGTCTTGAAGTTGATCATCATTATTGGTCCATCCGGGCGGTGAACAAGATGAATTCTCTATGAAATGCCCAACAAACCTCCTAGACCCATCTATTTGAGCACCAGTCCCACCTTTGTATTCAACTCTTGAAGTATCAACCAAAATGATCCTTGATTTGTAACGCCAACCATGAAACATCTTTCGCTTATGCTTCATCCCACAAAGCATCCTAGGTTGACCATCCGTTTCAAGCAAGCCATACTCAAGTGGGACAATAAAGCTAATAGAAATGAATTTTACCCACTCAAGTGAAGGAGTAGATGACAATCTAGGTAAAGATGCTTCCAACGATCTTGACAAAGCACAACCAATCCCCGTTCTTCTATTTCTAGGGACTTCCACCTCTTTACAAGATTTCTCTAATTCAATCCTTTGTTCATTACTACTATCTAAGCATTTTCCCTTAATCAAACCATAATTGGGAGGGTGAAAGAAGTTTACGTCCACAATATTTTCAAATGCACCGGGAGAAGGCTCTTCAAGTTCAAAGGATTCTCCACCACTAGGACTTGATGCTTGCTCTCTATTGTCATGGGAACTCAGTTCTTGCTCTATCCCATCCACTCTTCATATGGAATATGCCTTGGAAGGTGTGCACTTTCCTCCCTAGCATCAATTTCAATCATCTTGGAGGGGTTTTCTTCAATTCTATGTACCCATGGAGGTTCCGCATCTCCTAAGTCTTCTACCACTTCTTCCTTGTCTTCAACAATTAAAGCTTCCTCCAATTGTTCCAATACAAAGCAACTTCCCTCATTTCCCACCGGGGTTTCCAATCTCTCCTTCATGCTATGTTCTTCATTCGATTCTCCACATGTAGCCATGGGAGTTCCTTGAGCGTTCAAGCATTGGAAGGCTAATTGATTTGTTACCGCAACCAAAGCGGCCATGAAATTTTGCACATCCCTTTTCATCTCTTCTTGCCCTTGAACAAGAACACCAAGGGTTGCATTCATTAGAGATTGGGGTGGGTGGAAGGGTTCATCAAATTGGAGGGAAGGTTCATAGTAGGAAGGTGGTTCTTCTTGGTAGAGTTGTGGTGGTTCTATGTTTTCCATTCTTTCCACTTGTTGCACAACACACTCCATGGTTACTTGAAATTGAGCCAATGCTTTCTTGAGATGATCCCTTGACTCTTGTTCCTCTTGGATATCATGAGTAGGACCATAGGGCTCTTGGATTGAAGGACATAAATATTCTTCCATGGGAGGTTGTGGTGGAAAGTAGTATTCATCTTGTGGTCAGAAAGTTTCACATATTGGAGGTGGTTCATCTTGGTAATAATATGGAGGAGGTGGCTCTTGAAAATATTGATGTTGGAATAGTGGTAGCTCTATGTGTGGTTCATATGGCTCATATGGTTGTTGGTAGGATGGATATAGATTAGAGTCATACGAAGGTGTTTGGTGAAAAGAGGCTTGTGAGTGTGGTTAAGGGCTATGTTGAGGGTATGGTTCATAGGCATATGGTGGTGGTTCTTGAAAGTCACAAGGTGATTCACCATAGCCATTTGATTGATATGCATCAAAAAATGGCTCTTCTTCATATTGCATTAGTGGAGGTTGTTGCCATGAGGATTGATCATAAGCATATGGCTCCTCCCACCTTTGGTTGTCCCATCCTTGATACACATCTTCATTGAAGTTCTCCTCACCTACAACATAATTAGAACCAAACTCATAGCCAAAGTAAGAATTCATAATGGAAAAACAAAATAAAACTAACAAAATCTAGTAGTAAACAAGCAAAAGACAAACTATTTACACTATTCACATATGTACAATAACCAATAACATAACACCATTGCAATCCCCGGCAACGGCGCCATTTTGATGAATGGATTTTTGACGGTTTAGAATTTTACTAATGAAATCTCGTTGTAAAGTATAGTTTCTAAACCGAACAATAATCCTTTCATACAAAAAGTTGTTTGTCACTAGTACAAACCCCTAAATTTATAAACCGAAGTATTGAACCTCGGGTCGTTCTCCCTAGGAATTGTAATGAAGTGTCTTGTTATTGGTTGTGAGTTATTTGGGGTTTTTAAGATTTTGGACAAGAAATATAAATGGCAAAGGAAATAAACTAACAACTAACAAAGCTCTTGGCAAGATATGAGAACTAGAAGTCCTATCCTAATTATCCTCCTCAATTGTGATAATAAATTGTTCATTGCTTCCACTTAGTTAACCTCTAACCATGGAGGAAAGTCAAGTGGATGAATCAATTTGATTCCTCAAGTCCTAATCAACTCCTAAAGGAAAGACTAGCTTTAGAGGCATTCAAATTAATTAACAACTTCTAATTATCAATCAACAAAGGAATTAGATAACTCAAGAGTCACTAATTACTCTACCTAGGCCAAGAGGAACAAAATCTATACTAAAATCCAACCAAGCATTTCATCAAACACTTGGAAGGCACAAAAGGAAAGCATAGTAAATTGACAACAAGAATGAAATCTAACAACAATTATTGAAAGGAATTAACAACAACAATCAAGGAAATCACAATTATCATGAATTACCTCAAATTGCATTATTGAAAGAAAATAAAGGAACAACAATCTATCCAAAACAAAATGAAGAATTACAATTATTAAAGCACATAACTAGAAAGAAGAAGAGGAGAAGATTAAGACTTGATAAAGGAGAAGTGAATTAAAGCATGAATTAAACCTAGATCTAAGAAGAGAGATTAACCTAAACCTAATCCTAATTCTAGAGAGAAGTGAGAGCTTCTCTCTCTAAAACTAAACTAAACTAAAACTATGACTAATGGTAACTAACTTCTAATGTCTTCCCCCTTCAATCCTTGATCCTTTTATTCATTTCTATCAGTAATTGGCGCCAAAATGGGTTCAGAAACCCTTCCAAATCGCCAGGCACGTGTTGCTTTTAATGAAGTCATGTGCGAACTTCGACGTGTGCGCGCACGGTACGCGTGCGCGTCCCTGGCCGATTCTGCAATGTGCGCGCGGGCGCCTTGTGCGCGTGCGCGTGCTCGGCTGATTTCACTTCTTTGACTTTTCATGCTTCTATCCACTTGTATGCTTGCTTCCTTGCTCTCTTTGATCCATGCCTAGCCTATTTCAATCCTGGAATTACTAGCAAACACATCAAGGCATCTTATGGAATCAAAGAAGAATTAAAGTTCATCAAAATAAGGCTTAAAAGGCATGTTTTTACATTTAAGCACAAATATGGGAGAGATTACAAAACCATGCTAATTCATAGGCTCAATGCGAGAAAAGGTCATCAAAATACTCTAAATTCAATACAAGATAAACCGTCAAATTGGGGTTTATCAAGGCACGCCTCTAGCCACGCTCTCGCGTGACTCTCTGTTCGCTTTTCTTTTCTTCCCAACGCATATATGATGCGGACGCGTCATCGACGCTGTCGCGTTGCGTGCTCTCTTTTTTTTGTTATGCAGTATGCAGAATGCAAAATGCAGTGAATGTCATGCAAAAATTCCAGGTTCAAACAGAATTCAAAAATAGAGTAAAATAGAGAGGGAACGATCATACCATGGTGGGTTGTCTCCCACCTAGCATTTTTAGTTAAAGTCCTTAAGTTGGACATTTGATGAGCTTCCTGCTATGGTGGCTTGTGCTTGTATTCATCCAAAAATCTCCACCAATGTTTGGAATTCCAGTAGCCTACGGGATCCCAAACTAGGCGCAGAAAGCCTTCAAGTAAGTTAAAGCAAGTGACAAGGCCCCAAGAGTGTTGATTGCCAAAATGAATTTCGGGGTCCCAAACCTTGCTTTTGCACCCGTCTTCTTGTTGATCATTATGATTCCATCCGGGTAGCAAGCAATTTGAATTCTCACTAAAGTGGCCAAACAACTTCCTAGACCCATTCAGTTGAGCTTTACACCAACCCTTGCATTTAAACTTGGAGCATACAACCATGTTGAACTTTGCTAGACAACTTCTACCACTGACCATCTCCCTTTTACGCTTAATGCCACAAAGGGCTCTAAGCTGACCATCTGTCTCAAGTAAAGCATATTCAAGTGAGCTAATTAAGCTTAGAGATGAGAGATTTTTCCACTTGAATGAAGGAATGGACGGTGATGGCTTTGGGGGAGAGGTATCCAATAACTTTGGCAAGGTGATTTCCAACTCCATTCCCCTGGGCTCTTCTATGACAACTTCCACCTCTTTAAAATCTTCTTCAATATCAACCTCTTCCTCTTGGTAGATTTCTTCCAATTCAATCTCTTCTTCATTGTTCACCAAGGACATGGGAGGTTGTGCTTCTTCTTCTTTGATCTCCATGTCAAGTCCAATGGGAGAGGATTCAAATGTAGATAAGAATTCATCAATGATCGAATCCATCTCTTGACCATCCCTTTCAAAGTCTTCAATCATGAGATGCCTTGAAGGTTGTACACTTTCCTCAACATCAGTTTCAAACGTCTTTGAAGGAGGCTCTATAACTTGACTTTTCCATGGAGGTTCAGCATCTCCTAAGTCTTGAACCACTTCTTCCTCTTCAATGGCAGGCATAGCTTCTTCCAATTGTTCCAATACAAATCGTGCTGCTCAATATCCAACGGAGTTTCTAACTTCTTCTTCATGCCACGTTCTTCCGTAGATTCTCCACATGAAGCCATGGGAGTTCCTTGAATGTCCGAACGTCGGGAAGGTAATCGATTTATCGCTTGATCCAGTTGGCGAAGGGTTGCATAAAATTTTTCCACTATTTTCTTGAGACAATCCCTTGATTCGTGTTGCGCTCAATTATCATAAGTAGGATCATAGTTCTCTTGGATTGATGGATATGGAGATGGTGTATATTGAGGTGGTGGTTCTTGGGAGTAATTGGGGTAGAATTGGGGTGGTTCTATATATGGTTCATATGGTTTATAGGGTGGTTGGTATGGGTTAGGGTCATATGGAGGTAAATGGCAGAAAGGGGCTTGTGAGTATGGTGGTCTAAAGTCATGTTGAGGAGGGGATTCATAGGCATATGGTGGTGGTTGCTGATAATCAAAAGAGTGCTCACCATAGCTATTGCCTTGATATACATCACAGAATGGTTGTTGATAGTCTATTGGAGGTGGTTGTTGCCATGAGGGTTGATCAAATCCTTGTGGTTCCTCCCATCTTTGATTGTTCCAACCATGGTGCATGTTGTCATTATAATCTCCTCTTCCTGCAACACAATTATAACCAGACTCATAGCCAAAGGGGTGAAAGTTCATAATAGTAGGAAAAAAAATAAAAACAAAAACTAACAAAAAGAAAATATTTTGAAAAAGATATGATTTTTGAAAAAAAAAAGATAAGATAAGATTTTTTTTTAAAATATGTTTTTCGAAAAATAGATAAGATAAGATTTTGAAAAAGATATGATTTTTTTTTTGAAAAAGATTTGAAATTTGAAATTTGATTTTGAAATAAGATAAGATAAGATAAAAAATTTTAAAATAAAAATCTGAAAATTTTTTTTTTGAAAAATATTTACAATAACCAATAATAAGGCACACGTTTGCAATTCCCCAGCAACGGCGCCATTTTGACGTTAGGATTTTTGCTAGTAAAGAATTTTATAAAAATATAAGCGCGTTGTAAGTATAGCTTCTAAACCAACAGAAAATCCTTTCGTACAAACGTTTGGTTGTTACAAGTAACAAACCCAATAAAATTTATAAACCGAAGTATTCAAACCTCGGGTCGTCTTCTCAAGAAATTGCATGGAAGTGTGATTTACTATTGGTTATGGAAAATAGTATTTTGGATTTTGAAAAAGGGTTTTGAGCTAGAGAAATGGGTTGCAGAAATTAATAAATTAATAACAAAGAAAAAAACTCTTGGCAAGGTATGAAAACTGGAAGTCCTATCCTAGTTATCCTTATCAATGGTGATGAGAATTATATTTTTGCTCCCACTAAGTCAACCTCTAACTATGAAGGTCAGTTAAGTGGACAAATTAATTTAACACCTAAAGTCCTAGTCAACTCCTTAAGGAAATACTAGTGTTATAGGAATCTAAATTAATCAGCAAAGATAATAATTATCACTCACGATGAGTTTGATAACTCAAGAGTCACCAATTAATCAACCAAAGCCAATAGTAAATAATCTAAATTAAAAATAGGAAAAAGTAATCATGAGTCTGAAATACCTCAAATTATATTAAATAAAGATATCAATTCTAACATGGACAAGTTTCATAAATTAGATTGAAAAGAGAAATAAAAGGAACATTGAACCTGTGATGAAGAAGAAAAATTGGAAGATGAAATAATAAGAAATCCTAATCCTTTAAGAGGAATCCTAATCCTGATCCTAAGAGAGAGGAGAGAGCCTCTCTCTCTAAAAATTACATCTAAATTATGAAAAGTGTATTATGAGTTGTTTCTCTTTATTCCTCCACTTTGCAGCCTTTAATCTGTATTTTCTGGGCTTGAAACTGGGCCGGAAATAGCCCAGGATTCGCTGGAAACGAATTCTGCCACGCTGATTTTTGCAGATGCGACGCATCCGCGTGGAGCACGCGTTCGCATTACCTAACTATACGGCCACTATAGTGAATTATATTTCAAATCGAAGCCCCAGAAGTTAGCTTTCCAACGCAAGTCGAATCGCATCATTTGGACTTCTGTAGCTCAAGTTATGATTGTTTTAGTGCGCGAGGGTCAAGCTGACAGCTTTGCAGTTCCTTCAACTTCTTGTATTTCTTTCACTTTTGCATGCTTCATTTCCATTCTCTAAGCCATTTCTGCCCTGTAATCCCTGAAATCACTTAACACACATATCAAGGCATCTAATGGTAATAAGAGATGATTAAATAAAAGAAAATAAAAGTCCAAAGAAGCATGTTTTCAATCATAGCACAAAATCCGAAAGGAAAATGTAAACTCATGCAATTAGTATGAATAAGTGTATGAAAGATTGATAAAATCCACTCAATTAAGCACAAGATAAACCATAAAATAGTGGTTTATCAAGGAGGCTCAAGAGCTCATTGATACAGTTGCTAGAAATCAGCATCTGTACTTAAGTAGTGAGTCCTCCATGAAAGAAAAGGCTAAAGCAGTATCCACTAAACTTAGTCCTCGAGAACAAGTTCCTGAACTCAATAAGCAATTACTTGTTATAACAAAACAGTTAGCAGATTTCAAAGAAATGTTACAAGATACTAAAAATGATAACAAAAACATGGAGGCACAATATGGATCAGACATGACAGCAATTATCTAAACAAATAACAGAAGAGTGCTAAGCTATTCAACTAAGGAGTGAAAAGACATTGAATATCTCAACTCAAAGCAGCAAAAAGCCAAGAAAGGAACATCTGACAGAGGATGACCAATTCACTACCCAAAATCTCTCTGAGGATAGTAAGAGCCTGGAGAGGAATGATTCTGGCATTCAAATGCCAGAAAAGGGTAGTAACCCGGTGTTAAACGCCCATTCAGCTGCCAGTTCTGGTGTTCAAACGCCAGAAAAGGGAAGTAACCTGGCGTTAAACGCCCATTCAGCTGCCAGTTCTGGCGTTCAAATGACAGCAAAGGGTAGCAACCTGGTGTTAAATGCCCACTCTGCATCCAATTCTGGTGTTCAAACACCAGAAAAGGGCAGTAATTTGGCGTTAAATGCCCATTCAGCTGCTAGTTCTGGCGTTCAAATGCCAGTAAGGGGTCAGACACCTACAAGTGCTGATAACAGCTCACTTAAGCAGGTGACTCCAACCACTTCTGTAGGACATAAACCTGCAGCAACTAAGGTTGAAGAATACAAAGCTAAGATGCCTTATCCTCAGAAACTCCGCCAAGCGAAACAGGATAAATAATTTTCCCGCTTTGCAGACTATCTCAGGACTCTTGACATAAAGATTCCGTTTGCAGAGGCACTTGAGCAAATACCCTCTTATGCTAAGTTCATGAAAGAAATCTTAAGTCATAAGAAGGATTGGAGAGAAACTGAAAAAGTTTTCCTCACTGAAGAATACAGTGCAGTCATTCTGAAAAGGTTACCAGAGAAGCTTAAAGATCTTGGAAGCTTTATGATATCATGCACATTAGAGGGTGCTTGTACCAAGACAGCTCTATGTGATCTTAGGGCAAGTATCAACCTAATCCCTGCATCCACTATCAGAAAGCTTGGCTTGACTGAAGAAGTCAAACTAACCAGAATATGTCTCCAACTTGCTAATAGCTCTATTAAATTTCCATCAGGCGTAATTGAGGACATGTTTGTCAAGGTTGAGCCATTTGCCTTTTCCACTAACTTTGTAGTGCTGGAAATGGAGGAGCACAACAGTACAAATCTCATTTTAGGAAGACCTTTCCTAGCAACTGGATGAACTTTCATTGATGTCCAAAAAGGGAAGGTGACCCTGAGAGTCAATGAGGATGAGTTCAAGTTGAATGCTGTCAAAGCTATGCAGCATCCAGACACATCAAGTGACTGCATGAGTGTTGATATTATTGACTCCCTGGTGGAAGAGATCAATATGACTAAGAGTCTCAAATCAAAGCTAGAAGACATCTTTAAAGAAGTTCAGCCTGATCTGGAGGAACCAGAGAAAATAGAAGAACCTCTGAAAACTCCTCAGGAAGAGGAGAAGCCTCCTAAACTCGAGATCAAACCACTACCACCATCCCTAAAATACACATTTCTGGGAGAGAATAATACTTTTCTAGTAATCATAAGCTCTGCTTTAGAGCCATAGGAAGAGAAAGCACTAATTCAAGTGCTAAGGATGCACAAGACAGCTCTTGGGTGGTCCATAAGTGATCTTAAGGGCATTAGCCCAGTCAGATGCATGCACATGATCCTATTAGAGGATGATGCTAAGCCAGTGGTTCAACCACAGAGGCGGCTGTATCCAGCCATGAAGGAGGTGGTGTAGAAAGAGGTCACTAAATTACTAGAGGATGGGATTATTTATCCTATTTCTGATAGTCCCTGGGTGAGCCCTGTCCAAGTCGTCCCAAAGAAGGGAGGCATGACAGTGATTCATAATGAGAAGAATGAACTGGTTCCCACAAGAACAGTTATAGGGTGGCCTATGTGTATTGACTACAGAAGACTCAATACATCTACTAGAAAGGATCATTTTCCTTTACCATTCATAGACCAGATGCTAGAGAAATTAGCAGGTCATGATTACTACTGCTTTTTGGATGGCTACTCAGATTACAACCAAATTGCAGTGGATCCCCAGGACCAAGAGAAAACGGCATTCACATGTCCATTTGGAGTATTTGCCTACAGAAGGATGCCTTTTGGTCTGTGTAATGCACCTGCAACCTTTCAGAGGTGCATGCTCTCTATTTTCTCTGATATGGTAAAGAAATTTTTGGAAGTCTTCATGGATTACTTCTCAGTATTTGGAGACTCATTCAACTCCTGTCTTGACCATCTAACACTTGTTCTGAAAAGGTGCCAAGAGACTAACCTGGTTTTAAACTGAGAGAAATGTCACTTCATGATGACTGAAGGAATTATCCTTGGGCACAAAATTTCAAACAAGGGAATAGAGGTGGATCAAGCTAATGTAGAGGTAATTAAAAAATTACCACCACCTACCAATGTTAAGGCAATTAGAAGCTTTCTGGGACATGCAGGATTCTATAGGAGGTTTATAAAAGATTTTTCAAAAATTGCAAACCTCTGAGCAATCTGCTAGCTGCTGATACACCCTTTGTCTTTAACACAGAGTGCCTGCAGGCGTTTGAGACTCTGAAAGCTAAGCTGGTTACAGCACCAGTAATTTCTGCACTAGACTGGACATTACCATTTGAATTAATGTGTGATGCCAGTGACCATGTCATTGGTGCAGTATTGGGACAAAGGCATAACAAACTTCTGCACGTCATTTATTATGCTAGTCGTGTTTTGAATGACGTACAGAAGAATTACACAACCACAGAAAAGGAGTTGCTTGCAGTGGTTTATGCCATTGACAAGTTCAGATCTTATTTAGTAAGATCAAAAGTGATTATGTACACTGACCATGCTGCTCTTAAATATCTCCTCACAAAGCAGGATTCAAAATCCAGACTCATAAGATGGGTATTGCTTCTACAAGAGTTTGATATAGAAATAAGAGACAGAAAAGGGATAGAGAACCAAGTAGCTGATCACCTGTCCCGGATAGAACCAGTAGCAGGAGCGTCCCTGCCTCTTACAGAGATATCTGAAACCTTTTCGGATGAGCAACTCTTTGCCATTCAGAAAGTACCATGGTTTGCAGACATTGCAAACTATAAAGCTATGAGATTCATACCCAAAGAGTACAGTAAACAGTAATCAAAGAAAGTGACTTCTGATGCAAAGTACTACTTGTGGGATGAACCATATCTCTTTAAAAGATGTGCAGACGGAATAATCCGTAGAGGTGTAGCTAGAGAAGAGGCGCAGAAGATCCTATGTCATTGCCATGGATCGCAATATGGAGGACATTTCGGAGGTGAGCAAATAGCCAGTAAGGTCCTCCAATGTGGCTTCTACTGGCCAACTCTCTATAGAGACTTTTGAGAATTTGTGCATAACTGTGATAGTTGCCAGAGAGTTGGTAATCTGCCTCACGGTTATACCATGCCTCAACAAGGGATCTTAGAGATTGAATTGTTTAATGTATGGGGTATTGACTTCATGGGACCTTTCCCACCATCATACTCAAACACTTACATTCTGGTGACAGTAGACTATGTATCCAAGTGGGTAGAGGCAATTGCAACACCCACTAATGATACTAAGACAGTGCTGAAGTTCCTTCAAAAACATATCTTCAGCAGATTTGGTGTTCCTAGAATACTGATTAGTGATGGAGGCACTCATTTCTGCAATAAACAGCTTGACTCTGCTTTAGTCCGATATGGAATTAACCACAAGGTGGTGACTCTGTATCATCCACTGACAAATGGACAGGCTGAAGTCTCAAATAGAGAACTAAAATGAATCCTGGAATGGACTGTAAGTGCCCATAGAAGGGATTGGGCAAAAAGCATGGATGATGCTCTGTGGGCATACAGAACAGCATTCAAGACTCCTATAGGGATCTCTCCATACCAGCTTGTGTATGGCAAGGCCTGCTATTTGCCAGTGGAATTGGAACACAAGGCCCATTGGGCATCCCGGTTCCTAAACCTTGATGCCAATTACTCCAGCTGAATGAGCTAGAGGAGTTCAGACTCAATGCTTTCGAAAATGCCAAAATTTACAAGGAGAAAGCAAAAAGGTGGCATGACAAAAAGCTATCATCTAGAGTCTTTAAGCCAGGACAGAAGGTTCTGTTGTTCAACTCTAGGCTCAGATTGTTCCTTGGAAATTGAAATCCCGGTGGAGGGGACCATATGTGATTACAAGTGTGTCACCATATGGATATGTAGAACTTCAGGATACTGACTCTTGAAGGCAATGTTGAGCAAGAATGCTCAAGACTGAGACTAGATTAAAGCTTAGTCCTGTCAAGCTATTGACATTAAAGAAGCGCTTATTGGGAGGCAACCCAATTTTATTTATCTATGTCTATGTTTTCTTTAAGTTGATGATCATGTGGAGTCACAAAAACAGCTGCATAATTAAAGAAGAATCAAAAATAGCAAAAAAAATGGCACACCCAGGAGGACAGGCCTACTGGCGTTTAAACGCCAGTAAGGATAGCAGAATGGGCACTTAACGCCCATCCGGCAGCATTCTGGCGTTAAATGCCAGAACTGGCAGGCAGACTGGCGTTTAACGCCAGAAATAGGCAGCAGACTGGCGTTTAACGCCAGATAAGGTACCCAGAGGGCGTTTAGACGCTAGAAAGGTGCAGAGATTGGAAGTACTTGACACCTTAGGATCTGTGGGCCCCATAGGATCCCCACCTACCCCAACTCTATTTAATCTTCTTGTTTGTTTTATTTTCTGTTTTTTGATTTTATGCTTTATGTCTTGTCTATGTTTGTGTCTTTATTATATGATCATTAGTGTCTAGTATCTATGTCTTAAAGGTATGCATAATTCCATGAATCCTTTACCTTTCTTAAATGAAAAATGCTTTTAATTACAAAAGAACAAGAAGTACATAATTTCAAAATTTATCTTAAAAATTAGTTTAATTATTTTGATGTGGTGACAATACTTTTTGCTTTCTGAATGAATGCTTGAACATTACATATTTTTTATAGTGAAGTTTATGAATGTTAAAATTGTTGGCTCTTGAAAGAATAATGAAAAAAGAGAAATATTATTGATAATCTAAAAAATCATAAAATTGATTCTTGAAGCAAGAAAAAACAGTGAAAAACAAAGCTTGCGAAAAAAAAAGGTGAAAAAGAAAAAGAAAGAAAAAGAAAAAGCAAGCAGAAAAAGCCAATAGCCCTTTAAACTAAAAGGCAAGGGTAAAAAGGATCCAAGGCTTTGAGCATTAATGGATAGGAGGGCCCAAAGGATTAAAATCTTGGCCTAAGCGGCTAAATCCAACTGTCCCTAACCATGTGCTTGTGTCATGAAGGTCCAAGTGAAAAGCTTGAGACTGAGTGGTTAAAGTCGTGATCCAAAGCAAAAAGAGTGTGCTTAAGAACTCTGGACACCTCTAACTGGGGACTTTAGCAAAGCTGAGTCACAATCTGAAAAGGTTCACCCAGTTATGTGTCTGTGGCATTTATGTATCCAATGGTAATACTGGAAAACAAGATGCTTAGGGTCACGGCCAAGACTCATAAAGTAACTGTGTTCAAGAATCAACATACTGAACTAGGAGAATCAATAACACTATCTTAATTCGGAGTTCCTATAGATGCCAATCATTCTGAACTTCACAGGATAAAGTGAGATGCCAAAACTGTTCAGAAGCAAAAAGCTACTAGTCCCGCTCATCTAATTGGAGCTAAGCTTCATTGATATTTTGAAATTTATTGTATATTCTCTTCTTTTTATTCTATTTTATTTTTAGTTGCTTGGGGACAAGCAACAATTTAAGTCTGGTGTTTTGATGAGCGGATAATTTATACGCTTTTTGGCATTGTTTTTAGGTAGCTTTTAATAAGTTTTAGTTGCTTTTTAGTATATTATTATTAGTTTTTATGCAAAAATCACATTTCTGGACTTTACTATGAGTTTGTGTGTTTTTCTGTGATTTCAGGTATTTTTTGGCTGAATTCGAGGGACCTGAGAAAAAATCTGATTCAGAGGCTGAAAAAAAGGACTGCTAATGCTGTTGGATTTTGATCTCCCTACACTCGAAGGGGCTTTTCTGGAGCTACAGAAGCCCAATTGGCTCGCTCTCAATTGCGTTGGAAAATAGACATCCTGGACTTTCCAGAAATGTATAATAGTTCATACTTTGCCCTAGATTTGATGGCCCAAGCTGGCGTCCATATGCTACCGAGAGACCCTTTTCTGGAGTAAAAGGCCAGAACTGGCACCAAAGCTGGAGTAAAATGCCAAAACTGGCACCCAAACTGGCGTTTAACTCCAGGAATAGCACAAGCACGTGAAAGCTAGGAAGCTCAGTCCAAACACTCACCAAGTTGGCGCCGGAAGTGGATTTCTGCACTCTCTGCATCTAGTTACTCATTCTCTGTAAACGTAGGTTACTAGTCTAGTATAAAAACTACTTTTAGAGATTCATTTTGTAACTTAAGACATTTTTACATTCCTTATTGTACCTTTGATGGCATGAGTCTCTAAACCCCATGGTTGGGGGTGAGGAGCTCTGTTGTGTCTTGATGAATTAATGCAATTACTACTATTTTCTATTCAATCGCGCTTGCTTCTGTTCTAAGATATTCACTCGTACTTCAATGTGATGAATGTGATGATCCGTGACACTCATCACCATTCTCAACTTATGAATGCGTGCCTAACAACCACTTCTGTTCTACCTACAACAACTTGAGTGTGTATCTCTTGGGCTCCTGATTCACGAGTTTGATTATCTCTCCTGACAACAGAGCATTCAATTCCGTGAGATCAGAATCTTCGTGGTAGAGGCTAGAATCAATTGGAAGCATTCCTGAGATCCGGAAAGTCTAAACCTTGTCTAATGTATTCCGAGTAGGATCTGGGAAGGGATGACTGTGACAAGCTTCAAACTCACAATTGTTGGGCACAGTGACAGTGTGCAAAAGGATCAATGGATCTTATTCCAACACAAGTGAGGACTGACAGATGATTAGCCATGTACATGGACCATTTTCACTTGGAGGACGGATGGTAGCCATTGACAACGGTCATCCACCAACATACAGCTTGCCATGGAAGGAGCCTTGCCTGTTTGAAGAAGAAGGCAGTAGGAAAGCAGAGATTTAGAGGGCAAGGCAACTCCGAAACCTCAACCTGTTCTCCATTACTGCATAACAAGTATTGTTTATCCCATGCTCTTTTATTTTTTTACAAATAAAACTAAGAATTACTATTGATATCCTGACTAAGAATAATAAGATAACCATAGCTTGCTTCAAGCCGGAAATCTCCGTGGGATCGACCCTTACTCATGTAAGGTATTACTTGGACGACCCAGTGCACTTGCTGGTTAGTTGTGCGGAGTTGCAAAGTGTGATTGCAAATTTCGTGCACCATAGAGCTAGCAGGGCTTTCCTTTAATCTGAAGTGAATCCATCCTGATGCCAGGGCATCTTAGGCTAGTTTTACTAGCCTTTTTCTTTGTTTTTGATAGGTTTTATGCATTTTCTTGAGTCATAAGTAAGCCATTTGGGTAGAAATTCATGGATGCCTATATTCATTCAACCATGAGTAATTTAATGCAATTTCATGAGGATTTATGCTATGATTACTTGTATGCTAAGAATGATAAGAGTTCTCATGATTTTACCAAAGCTTTGATGTATGAATTGGTTGATGATAGGTGAAGGAAAGTGTTCCGAGGGTTACCTGAAACTGTAGGTCGATCTTGGATGAGATCTTCTGCGCTGGTTGGAATGGTTGTATTCGATTTGTTGTACTTGATGATGGTGCTGATTCCTTCGTCCCCGAAGGGTAGAGGGTACCTACAAGGGACTCCGATGCTTAAGTTAGCAAGAGTATTAAGCAGGTATTGAGTAGAATCAGAGTATGAGTTATACCTGGGTGCTCCAGTGTATTTATAATGGCGTAGGGTGACCTTTGCAGATAAGATAAGCTAGTTATCTTATCTTTATCTTTATCTTTCATGGGAACCGCCTTTATCTCTATAGGCTTGAGCTGTCTTTGGATTGGGGGCGTGTTCCTCTATTTAGGCCCTTTATAGGGCTTTCCTGTGACTTTGGCCAAACTCTTTGAGAAGAGGTCGGGTCATCCTGATCTGAAGAGGTCGGTTGCTTTGTCTGTAGAACATCCCGGGTTGGACACCTCGACCCAGGGTATGAACAGTACCCCTGCTCGAGCTCGGTCTTCTTTTTTGAGGCTGGGTCTTTTAGTTTTAAGACTTTTGATCCTTCTCGGGTGAAGCCGGACTCGAGCATTTCTTCGCTTTTGTCTTTGTAGAGTTCCCTTTTTGAATGCAAAACGTTTCGTTTCCTTTTGAAAACGCGCGCTTTTGGATTAGCATTCCTGGCTTTGGGAATGTGCAAGGGTTTTTAATGCCCCATTAATTGGGTTTTGCTGCTCCGTTTCTCTTGGTTTTTATTTTGAAATTTACTCTCAAAAAACGTTTTTCTCATCTCTTGCTTTTCCTGTGGCTTTCTTTTCTTTCCACTCCTTCTGTTTTCTTCTGAAAACTTATATTTCTTGGCGTTTCAGCGTTTGCTCGGCTATTGTAAGTAATTTTTTGACGGTGATTTCCAACCTCCTTGTTTTCAACCTTTTTGCGTATTCTTCTCCTTTCTCAGGTTGGTTTTGCTTCCCCTTCACTGCTTATTTCCGATGTGTCGTGTTTGATTTTGAAGCTTTGATTTTGACTGAGTGCATGTTGGAAAGCTTGAATTTTTACCGCGCCTGGTTTGTTACTGTGATGTATGCTTCTTTTTTTGTCCTTTCGTATGTTTCTGAGTGTATCTCCTTGGTATGGCTCTTTAGGGCTTTGTCTGCTATTTTGCTGATTTCTGAACTGTTATAGCCTTTTTTCTTTTGACGGTTCGTATAATCTTCTTTGCGTTTATTTTTCTTGGAAAGGGCTTCTGTTAAGACATTAGCCTTGTAGATTTTCCTGAAAGTTTGATTCCCCGATTGCCTCCAAAGGATGCCCCTGGACCTTGGGTTGTGTCCATGGGTTTTCCTTTTTATCTGTCATACTGGCACTGGATTGTGCTGTCCGAGTTGTTTTGATTTGATCTGGGATATTTTTACCTTTTTAGTAATCCAATCTTTTTCTTGTTTGTAGGACTAGTTGGCCATGTCTTCCTGAAAAATATTGTCGAGACATCTCCTATGGTTCTTGAAAGGATGTCCGATTGGATGGACTCTTTTGTCTTGCTGTGTGTTTCTTTAGCCGATTCTGAATTTTGTGTGACGCTTAAAAGGCATCATCGTGTCTGTAGCAGTGAGGATCAGGAGAGCAATTACGAGTTAGTCGCACCCGATTTTGGTGATAGAGTTTGCCTCCCGGTCCTGACCCAGGGGGAGCGTCCCTTCTTCCATGCTTATGATTTCTTTTTTGGCCCAATGAACATCACCTTTCCTTTCACCTCTCTTGAAACTGACCTACTATGGTCTTGTAATGTGGCCCCTTCGAAGCTCCATCCGAATTTGTGGGGTTTCATCAAGATTTTTCAGCTTGTTTGTCAAGAATTTGGTGTTACACCTTCTCAAACTCTTTTTCTGTATCTTTTTGTGTTGACCAAGCCTGGGACTACCAAGAAGAAGGCTTCTTGGATTTCTTTTAGGTCTGCTGGTGCACGAAATTGTGATCACTACTTTTCACAACTCAAATAATCCCTAGTAATGGCCCCAAAGACTTGGTGCTCAATACCATGGCATAAACACAACTTCGCACAACTAACCAGCAAGTGCACTGGGTCGTCCAAGTAATAAACCTTACGCGAGTAAGGGTCGATCCCACGGAGATTGTTGGTATGAAGCAAGCTATGATCACCTTGTAAATCTTAGTCAGGCAGACTCAAATGGTTATGGATGATATATGAATAAAACATAAAGATAAAGATAGAGATACTTATGTAATTCATTGGTGAGAATTTCAGATAAGCGTATGAAGATGCTTTGTCCCTTCCGTCTCTCTGCTTTCCTACTGTCTTCATCCAATCCTTCTTACTCCTTTCCATGGCAAGCTGTATGTTGGGCATCACCGTTGTCAATGGCTACAGTCCCATCCTCTCAGTGGAAATGTTCAACGCACCCTGTCATGGCACGGCTATCCAGCTGTCGGTTCTCGATCATGTCGGAATAGAATCCAGTGATTCTTTTGCGTCTGTCACTAACGCCCCACAATCGCGAGTTTGAAGCTCGTCACAGTCATTCATTCATTGAATCCTACTCAGAATACCACAAACAAGGTTTAGACCTTCCGGATTCTCTTGAATGTCGCCATCAATTCTAGCTTATACCAGAAAGATTCCGGTTAAGGAAATCCAAGAGATAGACATTAGAGCCTCGTTTGCTTGTAGAACGGAGGTGGTTGTCAGTCACTCGTTCATAAGTGAGAATGATGATGAGCGTCACATAATCATCACATTCATCAAGTTCTTGAGAGCGAATGAATATCTTGGAATAAGAACAAGCTGAATTGAATAGAAGAATAATAGTAGTTGCATTAATACTCGAGGTACAGCAGAGCTCCACACCTTAATCTATGGTGTGTAGAAACTCCACCGTTGAAAATACATAAGAACAAGGTCTAGGGATGGCCGTGAGGCCAGCCTCCCAAAACATGATCAAAGGATTCAAAGACCTAAAGATGATCTAAGATCCCAAGATGAAAAATACAATAGTAAAAGGTCCTACTTATAGGGAACTAGTAGCTTAAGAATTACAAAGATGAGTAAAAGACATAAAAATCCACTTCCGGGCCCACTTGGTGTGTGCTTGGGCTGAGCATTGAAGCATTTTTCGTGTAGAGACTCTTCTTGGAGTTAAACGCCAGCTTTTGTGCCAGTTTGGGCGTTTAACTCCCATTCTTGTGCTAGTTCCGGCGTTTTATGCCAGAATTCTTGAGCTGATTTGGAACGCCAGTTTGGGCCATCAAATCTTGCAGAGCCCAGGATGTCTACTTTGCAACGCCGTTGAGAGCGCGCCAATTGGCCTTCTGTAGCTCCAGAAAATCTACTTCGAGTGCAGGGAGGTCAGAATCCAACAGCATCTGCAGTCCTTTTTAGTCTCTGAATCAGATTTTTGCTCAGGTCCCTCAATTTCAGCCAGAAAATACCTGAAATCACAGAAAAACACACAAACTCATAGTAAAGTCCAGAAAAGTGAATTTTAACTAAAAACTAATAAAAAATATACTAAAAACTAACTAAATCTACTAAAAACATACTAAAAACAATGCCAAAAAGCGTACAAATTATCCGCTCATCATCTGCCCAGGGGCACAAGGTTTTTTCCATGTATGACAAATCTTTCTGGGATTTTAAGAATTACTTCTTTAAGGTCCGGGCTGTTGAAGGAACCCGACCTTTCTTTCTGGATGAAAATAACGAGCCCTGCTTTCCCTTAGAGTGGCAGCGGAACGTAGTGGTATCCCGATATACTTGGGAGATGGTGAGCGAGGTCGAGCAGGCCTTTGTGAATGTTTTGGAGGATATTTGGGTGGAACCTCCTCATTTGGATACTAAAAAATCTTTAGGAGACTCGTCCCTTATTCGAACTGCTTTGGGTACTGCCTTGATATATTTTGTTTCTTGTTTTCTTCCTACTTTTCTCCCATTTTGATAAATTGTTTTTTTTTTTTATTTTTCAAAGATGGCCAAGAATAATGATTCAATGAAGGCTTTCAAGAAGGCGAGGAAAGCTACTGCAGCTCAAAACATCTCGGCCCGGGCTGATAGAAAAGGGACTTCCGAAGCTCCTTTGAAGCCATCCATGCCGAGCTCTCCTGGCCTGAGGAGAATGATCCCTACACCTCAGGTCCGTTTAGTGGATCCCCCTCAATCTTCTACTGCTGCTGTGGTTTCTTCTTCGGCCGCCCCTCCTCCAAAAAGACCTCGAACTGTTGAACCTTTCAATCTAGATGCCCCGGATTTTGACCCTATTGGTTTTGTGGACCAACAGATCGTACCTTATGGTGCTCTTTCAATGGATGATGCATCTCTCCTTCATCACTTAGATTTTATAACTCGGAGTAGTGTTAAGATGGCTCATATGGGAGCTGCTTTGTATCGAACTGCCCAAAATCTGCCTCAGCATGCTACCAAAGCCTTTATGGAGGAGGCTAAGCAAGAGTTTGATCGGATGAAGGGTCTAAAGGAGGAGTTTGAAGCAGAGGTGACTAAACTAAAGAAGGAGCTAGAGGGGGAGAAGGCCAGCTCTCTTGCCCTGGCGGCCTCTGTGCAATTGGCTGAGGATGTGGCTTTGAAGCACAAAGAAAGCTATGTCACATCCTATCGAGAAGTGATGCGTCTTCGGGAGGAGCTAGAGTTAGCCCGGGTTGATTATTCCGAGCTCCAGGGTCATCTTGTGGGCAGCGTAACTGCTGCTTATGAGAACTTGAAGGAGCAGGTTCAGGTTATCACCCTAGGAGCTGATCTTGCTTTATTTAGTTTGGATAATGTTGTGAAGGATGGCAAGATCGTTCCCGAGGACCCTGATAATGATGATGTTGAACCTCCTTCTGAGCCTATTACTAAAGCTTCTGTCGTGTCGGCTTCTTTAACTCCTGCTTGTTCTGTAGCCGATCCTGATTGCCAGATATTGAATCGGGATGACGGGACAGTGGACGCAGTGCCTCTCCAGACTCGCCCTCCTTCACCGCATGCTGATGCTGCTGAGAAGCCTTCGAGTGCCTAATTGACTTCTATAACTATTTTGTGTAGATAGCCTGGTTTGTGGGCGTTTAAAATCTTTATTATTTTTTTGACACCTTTTTAGTTGCTGGTTTTAGCAACTTTATTTTGGTAAACAAAATAGTTTTCCAACTTTGTGGGCTGCATTTGTCGGCCTCTGATGCTGGCTTTATTATTATAACCTATATCATATCTGTCTGCGCTTATCTTGGTGTTTTCGTAGTCTTTTGAGAGTATCGGCTTGACTCCTTTGCTTGACGCTACTTTTCAACAGTGTTTTCGTACCGAGTTTGCCGATTTCCTCAATTTGGGTTTTGCCCATGTTGTTTGTATGTAGCCTTTCCTTTTACTAAGGTCTCATCTAGGAGTAGCTTTATTGTGTTGGATCTTGTCGAGTTACCTGGTGATCCTCTTTTTTGGACCTTGTTAAGCTCTCTTTCATGGATTGCCTTTTGTAGCTTTGTACCTTGGGCAGACTTCGTCATGTCGGGTCTTGTCGAGTTACTTGGTAATCCTCTTTCTTGGACCTGGTTCAGGTCTCTTTCAGGGATTACTTTTTGTAGATTTGTACCTTGGGCCGGCTTCGTCATGTCGGGTCCTGTCGAGTTACTTGGTAATCCTCTTTCTTGGACCTGGTTCAGGTCTCTTTCAGGGATTACCTTTTGTAACTCTTTCTAGCTTTATATTTTTGGGCCAACTTCACCATGTCGGGCCCTGTCAAGTTACTTGGTAATCCTCTTTTTTGGACCTTGTTCAGGTCTCTTTCAGGGATTACCTTTGTAACTTTTGTAGGAGTCCGACCTCATCCTGTCGGGCTCTTCTAAATTATAGTAATCCTCTTTTATAGGGTTGGCCAGACCTCTTTCCAGGGCTTTACTTATAACTTGGGTTGTTGTGGCTGGTCCAACTTCTTTGTGCCGACCAGTCTTTAAGTTATTTTATAGCAATCCATTTTATTAGGACCTCGTCAGGTCCTTTTTATGGATCACTTTCTATAACTTGCATTATTCTGTTTTCATCTTTGCCGATTTTGTAGAGTTTGGGTTTTAACCCTTGTTCGGTCGACCTTTTAATGAATTTGGTTTTCATCTTTGGTCTTTATCGTGATCGTGCAGTGAATTTGGTTTTCACTTTCTGTCGATTCTGTAGCTTTATAATCGGGTGATGAATGTTTCAGAATAATGCGACTTGAGTATTTGTAGAAGATCTGAACAAATTTTATTAAAAGAGAATACAAATATACATGGTTAATTTTCCTAAGTCGGGTGATTTGTAGGTCTTGGCTTGGCGCCACGTTAAAAAACCTTTTTTTTTTCAGGAAAAGGTGTGCGCCTTGTCCAAGATCTTTTATCATCCCTAGCTATAGTACCTTCTTAGGTTGCAGGTGTGCCATGACCTGGGAAGCTCTCGCCCGTCGAGTTCGGAAAGCCTGTAGTAGCCCTTTTCCAGCACTTCTATGACTCGGTATGGTCCTTTCCAATTTGTTGCCAGATTTTCTTCTCCCGGTCGAGTTGTTCTGATGTCGTTTCGTATTAGGATAAGGTCATCCTCAGCAAAGGTCCGTCGTATTACCTTTTGGTTATACCTGGAGGTCATTTGTCGTTTCAACGCCTCTTCCCTTATCCGAGCCCTTTCTCGGATTTCCGGAAGTAAGTCAAGTTCTTCCCTTTGAAGTTGGGAATTAGCTTTTTCGCTAAAGTGGATCACTCTGGGTGACCCTTCTTCGACCTTGATGACAAGTCATCATATACCCATTTTTCAAGCTAATTTCACTTGTTTTAGTAGTCTTTATGTACTTTCTTGCATCCTAAGTAAGTGATTTGGAATGAAAATGCATAACTTCTTTAAATCAAGCAACCACCATTAAATTGATGCAAAATCATGAGGTTTAAGCAAGAATTAATTGATTTTTAATGAATTATAAACCTTATGAGTTTAGAGATACTTTGAGTGGTTGTTTTGGTTTCTTGTAGGTGAAGAAAGGAAGAAAAGAGGAAAAACGTGGCTTAAAGAAAGCGTGGCCCAAGGGAAGAAGAAGTGTGGCGCATGGAAGGGAGGAAGCAAACATTGCCCTCCACAAGGGCACACTGCCCTCCAGGAGAGCAACATTATGAGCCAAACCTTGAAAAGCATCTCTGCCCTGCCCACAACAAGGGCGGAGCACAATTTGATGCTAAGAATCAAAGAGAGCAAAAACTCTGCACTGCCCTCCTCAAGAGCAATATCGGGCTTCAACCAAGAGAAATTCAAAAGGAATTGCTTCATAATGCTTCCTATGGGTTTCGAACCCAAGGACAAGGAAGAAAGGAGTAGCGCTCAAGCACAACAAAATCAAGCAAAAATTAGTTTGCTTTCATTCTCCCTGGATCGAACACAGCACCATGAGGAAGCAAGAAACTAAGCATGACTTTGTTGCCAAGAAAACCAAAGAAAAGAAGTAGCGTGTGCCTCCACCAAGTTTTAAACTTGGGACGTCACCTTTGGCACATTGCCCTGCCCTCCACAAGGGCAGGGCAGCATTTTGTGGTGCACGGCCAGCGCACCAAATGCGCATGCACCAAGGGACTCTCGGCAGCATCAGCACGCACAGGCAGCAGAATCTGGCGCACCAAAAAACTCTGCCCTACCCTCCACAAGGGCAGGGCAGCATCCTGCAGCACCACACACCCAACTCGCACGCAACAAGGGCCGCACGCATCATTTCCTGCCCTGCCCTCCGCAAGGGCAGGGCAGCCTCCTGGGAGCTACTTCTTCATGGGCTGAAATTGGATTAAAAATCCAACTAAATTCAATTCTTCACCAAATCAAAAGCCCATCTAAATTCCAAAATCCAAGAATAGAAAGTGTATAAATAGGAGTTAGTTTGATGTAATGAGGACCTTTCTTTTCACTTTTGAATTGAGAGCTTCTTTTGATTTTGAAATTTTGAGACTTCATTGAGAGCTAGGAACTGAGATTTCAGAGAATTGGGGAGGAGAATTGATCTCTCTTCTTCCTCGTTCTTGATTGAGCACTTTTATTTTTCTTGTTTGAATCTTGAGTGTGAAGAATTGAGGAATTTCTGTCTCAATCTCCATTTAAGATCCCTTTGATTATCTCACTGCATAATTGAATTGAATCCAATTTTCCTTTACTGCTTCCTCTTTAATTTCTTGTTAATTGCTTTGTGAATTTGGATCTGGGAAGGCAATTGAGATCTAGACTTTGCTATCTAGTCTCTGGAGTCCTGAGATCCCATTTTCCTTTTGGTTCTTCTGTGAACCCCTGCTGCAATTCAATTTCATTCCTGTTTGAATTCTAGTTACTTCTAATTCAACTTCTGCTTTATTAATTGTTGCAATTCAATTTCCCTTTGCTTAAATTCTGAATTCCCAATCCTCAAATCCCTTTTTCATTCAAGCAATTTATATTTCTTGCACTTTAAGTTACTGCAATTTACATTTCTTGCACTTTAAGTTTCAGTCATTTAATTTCTTGTTCTTTAAGATTAAGCTCTTTTACTTTCAGTTTTCTTTAATTTCTGCAATTCTTCCCTTCCCCTTTACATTTTCTGTCATTTACTTACTGTTGGATACAAAACCACTCAACCAATACTTGATTAGCTTGACTAAATCAACCACTGAACTAAAATTGCTTAATCCTTCAATCCCTGTGGGATCGACCTCATTCATGTGAGTTATTATTACTTGATGCGACCCGGTACACTTGCCGGTGAGTTTTGTGTTGGATCGTTTGCCACACATCAAGTTTTTGGCGCCGTTGCCGGGGATTGAAATAGATTGACAATGATTAAGTGAAGTGGAGATCTAGATCAAGCACTTTTTCTTTATTTTTAACTAACACACTAACTGTTTGAGAATTTGCCTCTATCAACTCACTAACTGTTTGAGAGTTTATCTCAACTAACTGCACTCAATTCTCAAGAGTGCTGCTGTTTGTTCCTCCTGATTGTTAGCGTGCCACAGGAAAGGAAGTATCTACAAACGAAGAGTATCATGACATGAAGCCACCACTCATTACATTAATCAAGAACAATTGTTCTTATGATGGAAATCCATTGGAAGATCCTCAACAGCACGTATCCACTTTTCTGAAGACTTGTGATGCTGTCAAAACTGATGGTCTAGATCATGACACTTATAAGATCTTGTTATTCCCTTTCTCATTAAAGGGTGAAGCTGCACAATGGTTTGAAACTTTTCCCCAAGGAAGTATTACTAGTTGGGATGATTTGGTCACCAAATTTCTGGCCAAATTCTCCTCATCCAGACAGATCATCAAACTGAAAGAGGGGGAACATCTATTCACACAAGGAGAAGAAGAACCACTCTTCAAGGCATGGGAAAGATACAAGAAAGCAACTGATAAAGTGGGTTTCTGAGCTTTTTATGAAGGACTAACCCCGGAAACAAGAAAAGCAGTGGACTACTTCTCAGATGGCCTACTCAAAGCAACAACAACTGCCCAAGGAATTGCAAATTTCAATAACAAAGGAGTCAGCAACCAACACTCATTCGAGAAACCACAGAATGCTATTTCAGAAAAAGAAGTGATGAATCTTGAAGGAATGAATGCATTCATGAACCTGAACAAACAAAGGCACCATCAAACATAGCAACACCTGGAGCTGAGAGATAGAAAAGTTGATTGCCTGCAGTCTGCTGCAGTGAATGCCCAATTTCCACCATGGAGGCCCCATTCTTATCTAAGAATGGGGGAGTCTCAACATCAAGAACAAGGAAGTTTCAACCAGGGCAAATCCATGACCACAAACAACCAACATCACTCATCCACCAATGCCAATCAAAGCCAATACTCACAAAACATACACTCCCAGACTCATTCCAACTGGAGAAGGATCGAGTACCAAATTCACGAACCAAGGAACTTTAATTACAACAACCCCAACTTCACAAACCAACAAAAACACCATTATGGTAACAATAACCATTACATGCCACCACAACACCCACCCTTCCAACCTTTAACATCTCACAACCGACCAATCTCACAAGACTCTCAAAGGATCACTAACTTGGAGATCTTAATAGAGAGAATGATGAAACACCAAGAGGAGATGACAAAGAACCAAGAGATGTTAATCAGAAGAATTGAGGAGCAGATAGCTCAACTGGCGAAGCACTTTGCAGAAATGGGTGAGAAGAAGGCAAATACTCTCCCCAGAGCCACTGAAGACAAACCAACTAACAACGAAGATGCTACAAAGAAGGAAGGATGGAAGAGGATCATAAAAGAAAGTAAGAAAACCTTGGACAAAGAAAGTACCAGCCAAGAAAAACACAACAAGGAATTCTTACAAGGAGAGACAGAGGATAGAATTAAAGAAAAGCAAAAAATCCCCACTGAAAAATTTTCACTAGGGGACAGAGTAATGATAAACATTCAAACCATGAAGGTGTCCCCACAGTTGTCTGATCACTACATTGTGACTAAGATCCTTCCACAGGAATTCATAGAGGTCATCAAAGAGGAAACCGGAAGGAAGTTCACAGTGAAGAAAGACAAGCTAAGGCACTATGATTTTCAACTTTCCTGATCAGCAGAATGGAAAATGTCAAGCTAGTGACAATAAAGAAGCGCTTCTTGGGAGGCAACCCAACCTAAGGTAGTTCTCTTTTCATAGCTTTTTCAATAAAAATGTTGAATAATTGGTATGCATTGCAAGGAGCTAAGTTTGGTGTTGCACACCAAAACAACTTAAGGGAGAATGAAAGATTCTAAGTTTGGTGTTCCACCAAAATCTCATTTAAAAGCACATTCTCACTTCCTGCACAATACTGGCTCTAAGCAATCAGACAAATTATGCAACTACTCAACTACTTTCTAGTCTTAATTCCATAACCTTTAGCAAGGACACAAGGTTTCACATATGGTTAAGTTGATGCATGAAAACAAGTGGCAAGGGACTAAGTTTGGTGTTCATACACCAAAGTAAGTTCAAAAAGCCATAATGATTTTTAGACTAACCAATTGCACAAAGGCTTGAGAAGCAAGCAACCTTTGAGAACTATGCAGGACAAGAGCCAATCATTGAAGAAATTGTGCATCTTAACTCAAAGAAAACGCAACAGAAGGAAGAATCAAAGGGCTGCAACTTCAAAAGTTGTATCTAAACTTAATCCTTGCTGCTATGAATTATTTTGAACATGGAAACCATTATATGTCCTGCTAAACTGTTTATCTAGTTACAAGTGAAGTTGTTTGATTAAGTATGCTGATCTGCATAATGCTTGTCATTCATCACTTAGCTTGAGTTTTGTTTTGTTTCCCATATGCTTGAATAAAAGAGAATTGTTTGAATTAGAAAGTAAATATCCAATGTTGCATAAGTTAGAATGGAAGTTAATGGTGGTGTATATGTTTGGTTAAATGCATAACTCATAAAATAATTGCTGCATAATGTCATTTTCATTGAAGTGTGAGCTAGCTTGCTATTATAAAGGTTCTTATCAGTAAAGAAAAAGCCCTTGAGAACAAAAATAAAATAGAAAGAAAAGGAAGAAGAAAAAGCCAATGTGGCAAGAAAAACAAAGAATAAAGGCTGGACACCAATAGCTTGGACCCTAGGACACATGCCTGTGGTGTTCTTGTACTAGGATATGCTTGGATAAGTAAATTCTGAGGGGTATTTCAAAACCCGGTCACTTAGATCAACTGATTTGGGATGGCCAATTGAAAGTCCATAATAAAGAGCAACCTAGATACAGAACATTTAGTTATCCAAAGAGATGCTGGGCATCAATGATCCTAGGAAGGAATAGTGAGCCATGTGTCTGTGGTGGAAGGATGTTGAGTAAAAAAAAAATAAAGCCAAAGGCTACTACTACAACATTGGACACCAAGCCTTCAAAGAATAATAAGCTTGATAAGCAACATGAGAAAAGAAAAGTTAGCAAGGGAGCAAAGAAAGAATAAACCTTATAACAGCAAGTTTAGTAAGCCTTTGAGGAAAAATGTATATTATGTAACAGCAACAATAATTGAGTTATCATTGTCTACATAAAAAAACTCCATGAATCAAGTTCTGCTATATGCCTAATAAGGATATGTTTTCTTTTCTTGTTCATTTCATTTTCTCTTAGTTTTGATGCTTGCTTGGGGACAAGCAAGAATTAAGTTTGGTGTTGTGATGATAGGTCATCATATACCCATTTTTCAAGCTAATTTCACTTGTTTTAGTAGTCTTTATGCACTTTCTTGCATCCTAAGTAAGTGATTTGGAATGAAAATGCATAACTTCTTTAAATCAAGCAACCACCATTAAATTGATGCTAAATCATGAGGTTTAAGCAAGAATTAATTGATTTTTAATGAATTATAAACCTTATGAGTTTAGAGATACTTTGAGTGGTTGTTTTGGTTTCTTGTAGGTGAAGAAAGGAAGAAAAGAGGAAAAACGTGGCTTAAAGAAAGCGTGGCCCAAGGGAAGAAGAAGTGTGGCGCATGGAAGGGAGGAAGCAAACATTGCCCTCCACAAGGGCACACTGCCCTCCAGGAGAGCAACATTATGAGCCAAACCTTGAAAAGCATCTCTGCCCTGCCCACAACAAGAGCGGAGCACAATTTGATGCTAAGAATCAAAGAGAGCAAAAACTCTGCCCTGCCCTCTTCAAGAGCAATATCGGGCTTCATCCAAGAGAAATTCAAAAGGAATTGCTTCATAATGCTTCCTATGGGTTTCGAACCCAAGGACAAGGAGGAAAGGAGTAGCGCTCAAGCACAACAAAGTTAAGCAAAAATTAGTTTGCTTTCATTCTCCCTGGATCGAACACGGCACCATGAGGAAGCAAGAAACTAAGCATGACTTTGTTGCCAAGAAAACCAAAGAAAAGAAGTAGCGTGTGCCTCCACCAAGTTTCGAACTTGGGACGTCACCTTTGGCACATTGCCCTGCCCTCCACAAGGGCAGGGCAGCATTTTGTGGTGCACGGCCAGCGCACCAAACGCGCACGCACCAAGAGACTCTCGGCAGCATTAGCACGCACGGGCAGCAGAATCTGGCGCACCAAAAAACTCTGCCCTGCCCTCCACAAGGGCAGGGCAGCATCCTGTAGCACCACACACCCAACTCGCACGCAACAAGGGCCGCACGCATCATTTCCTGCCCTGCCCTCCGCAAGGGCAGGGCAGCCTCCTGGGAGCTACTTCTTCATGGGCTGAAATTGGATTAAAAATCCAATTAAATTCAATTCTTCACCAAATCAAAAGCCCATCTAAATTCCAAAATCCAAGAATAGAAAGTGTATAAATAGGAGTTAGTTTGATGTAATGAGGACCTTTCTTTTCACTTTTGAATTGAGAGCTTCTTTTGATTTTGAAATTTTGAGACTTCATTGAGAGCTAGGAACTGAGATTTCAGAGAATTGGGGAGGAGAATTGATCTCTCTTCTTCCTCGTTCTTGATTGAGCACTTTTATTTTTCTTGTTTGAATCTTGAGTGTGAAGAATTGAGGAATTTCTGTCTCAATCTCCATTTAAGATCCCTTTGATTATCTCACTGCATAATTGAATTGAATCCAATTTTCCTTTACTGCTTCCTCTTTAATTTCTTGTTAATTGCTTTGTGAATTTGGATCTGGGAAGGCAATTGAGATCTAGACTTTGCTATCTAGTCTCTGGAGTCCTGAGATCCCATTTTCCTTTTGGTTCTTCTGTGAACCCCTGCTGCAATTCAATTTCATTCCTGTTTGAATTCTAGTTACTTCTAATTCAACTTCTGCTTTATTAATTGTTGCAATTCAATTTCCCTTTGCTTAAATTCTGAATTCCCAATCCTCAAATCCCTTTTTCATTCAAGCAATTTATATTTCTTGCACTTTAAGTTACTGCAATTTACATTTCTTGCACTTTAAGTTTCAGTCATTTAATTTCTTGTTCTTTAAGATTAAGCTCTTTTACTTTCAGTTTTCTATAATTTCTGTAATTCTTCCCTTCCCCTTTACATTTTCTGTCATTTACTTACTGTTGGATACAAAACCACTCAACCAATACTTGATTCGCTTGACTAAATCAACCACTGAACTAAAATTGCTTAATCCTTCAATCCCTGTGGGATCGACCTCACTCATGTGAGTTATTATTACTTGATACGACCCGGTACACTTGCCGGTGAGTTTTGTCTTGGATCGTTTTCCACACATCATCTGAGTATCTGTGAGGCTCCATGAGAGCCCTCTGTCAAGCTACTGACATTAAAGAAGCGCTTGTTGGGAGGCAACCCAATGTTATATTTAATCTATTTTCCTTTGTTATTTTATGTTTTCTGTAGGTTGATGATCATGGCAAGTAACAAAATCAATTGAAAAAGCAACAACAGAATGAAAAATAGAAAGAAAAATAGCACACCCTGAAGGAAGACCTTGCTGGCATTTAAACGCCAGTAAGGGCAGCAAATGGGCGTTTAACGCCCAGTCTGGCACCATTCTAGGCATTTAACGCCAGAAAGGGGCACCAGACTGGCGTTAAATGCCAGAAATGGGCACCAGCCCGGCATTTAACGCCAGAATTGGCATAAAGAGCATTTTTGCTCGCCACTTAGTGCAGGGATGAATTTTCCTTGACACCTCAGGATCTGTGGACCCCACAGGATCCCCACCTACCCCACCACCCTCTCTCTTCTTCACCCATTCACCAATCACCTCAACACCTCTTCCCCAAAAACCCCTCACCTATCAAATCCCACTATTCTCTTCACCCCTCTCTCTACCCCTATATAAACCCATCTTCACTCCTTCATTTTCACACAACCTAAACACTACTTCTCCCCCTTTGGCCGAACCACAAAGCCATCTCCATCTCCTCTATTTCTTCTTCTTCTACTCTCTTCTTTCTTCTTTTGCTCGAGAACGAGCAAACTTTTAAGTTTGGTGTGGTAAAAGCATTGCTTTTTGTTTTTCCATAACCATTTATGGCATCCAAGGCTGGAGAAACCTCTAGAAAGAGGAAAGGAAAGGCAAAAGCTTCCACCTCCGAGTCATAGGAGATGGAGAGATTTATCTCAAGGGTGCATCAAGACCACTTCTATGAAGTTGTGGCCATGAAGAAGGTGATCCCCGAGGTTCCTTTCAAACTCAAAAAGAGTGAATATCCGGAGATCCGACATGAGATTCGAATAAGAGGTTGGGAAGTTCTTACCAACCCCATTCAACAAGTCGGAATCTTAATGGTTCAAGAGTTCTATGCCAATGCATGGATCACTAAGAATCATGATCAAAGTGTGAACCCAAACCCAAATAATTGGCTTACAATAGTTCGGGGGAAATACTTAGATTTTAGTCCGGAAAATGTAAGGTTGGCATTCAACTTGCCCATGATGCAAGGAGATGAACACCCTTACACTACAAGGGTCAACTTTGATCAAAGGTTGGACCAAGTCCTCATAGACATTTGTGAAGAGGGCGCTCAATGGAAGAGAGATTCAAGAGGAAAGCCGGTTTAACTGAGAAGGCATGACTACAAGCCCATGGCTAGGGAATGGTTGGAGTTTATCCAACGCTCAATCATTCCCACTAGCAACCGGTCCGAAGTTACTATAGACCGGGCTATCATGATTCATAGCATCATGATTAGAGAGGAAGTAGAAGTTCATGAGGTCATATCCCAAGAACTTTATAAGGTGGCGGACAAGTCCTCTACCTTGGCAAGGTTAGCCTTCCCTCTTCTCATTTGTCACCTCTGTTATTCGGTTGGAGTTGACATAGAGGGAGACATCCTCATTGATGAGGACAAGCCCATCACTAAGAAAAGGATGGAGCAAACAAGAGATCCCACTCATCGTGAAATTCCTGAGATGCCTCAAGGGATGCACTTTCCTCCACAAAACTATTGGGAGCAAATCAACACCTCTCTAGGAAAATTAAGTTCCAACATGGGACAACTAAGGGTGGAGCACCAAGAACATTCCATCCTCCTCCATGAAATTAGAGAAGATCAAAGAATCATGAGAGAGGAACAACAAAGGAAAGGAAGAGACATTGAGGAGTTCAAGCACTCCATAAGATCTTCAAGAGGAAGAAGAAGCCGCCATCACTAAGGTGGACCCATTCTTTAATTTCCTTGTTCTTTATTTTCTTGTTTTTTGAATTTTCATGCTTATGTTTATCTATGTTTGTGTCTTATGATCACTAGTGTCTTAGTGTGTATGCCTTAAAGTTATGAATGTCCTATGAATCCATCACCTTTCTTAAATAAAAAAATGTTCTTAATTGAAAAGAGAAGAATTGCATGAATTCTGAATTTTATAACAGATTAATTATTTTGATGTGGTGGCAATGCTTTTGTTTTCTGAATGTATGCTTAAACAGTGCATATGTCTTTTGAATTTGTTGTTCATGAATGTTGGCTCTTGAAAGAATGATGAAAAAGGAGACATGTTACTGAGGATCTGAAAAATCATAAAAATGGTTCTTGAAGCAAGAAAAAGCAGTGAATATTCAAAAAAAGAGAAAAGAGAAAACGAAAAAAAAGGAAAAAAGGAAAAAAATAATGAAGTTGTGATTCAAGGCAAAAAGAGTGTGCTTAAGAACCCTGGACACCTCTAATTGGGGGTCTCTAGCAAAGCTGAGTCACAATCTGAAAAGGTTCACCCAATTATGTGTCTGTGGCATGTATGCATCCGGTGGTAATACTGGAAGACAGAGTGCTTTGGGCCATGTCCAAGACTCATAAAGAAGCTGTGTTCAAGAATCATCATACTTAACTAGGAGAATCAATAACACTATCTGGATTCTGAGTTCCTATAGAAGCCAATCATTCTGAATTTCAAAGGATAGAGTGAGATGCCAAAACTATTCAGAGGCAAAAGGCTAAAAGCCCCGCTCATCTAATTAATAATGATCTTCATAGATGTTTTTGGAATTCATTTCATATTCTCTTCTTTTTATCTTATTTGATTTTCAGTTGCTTGGGGACAAGCAACAATTTAAGTTTGGTGTTGTGACGAGCGGATAATTTATATGCTTTTTGGTATTGTTTTTAGTATGTTTTTAGTATGTTTTAGTTAGTTTTTGTTATATTTTTATTAGTTTTTAGTTAAAATTCACTTTTCTGGACTTTACTATGAGTTTGTGTGTTTTTCTGTGATTTCAGGTATTTTCTGGCTGAAATTGAGGGACCTGAGCAAAAATCTGATTCAGAGGCTAAAAAGGACTGCAGATGCTGTTGGATTCTGACCTCCCTTCACTCAAAGTGATTTTCTGGAGCTACAGAAGCCCAATTGGCGCGCTCTCAATTGCGTTGGAAATTAGACATCCTAGGCTTTCTAGCAATGTATAATAGTCCATACTTTGCCCGAGATTTGTTGGCCCAAACCGGCGTTCCAAATCAGCTCAAAACTGCCCGGCGTTAAACGCCGGAACTGGCACAAGAATGGGAGTTAAACGCCCAAACTGGCACAAAAGCTGGCGTTTAACTCCAAGAAAAGTCTCTACACATGAAAGCTTCAATGCTCAGCCCAAGCACACACCAAGTGGGCCCGGAAGTGGATTTTTATGTCATTTACTCATCTTTGTAAACCCTAGGCTACTAGTTCTCTACAAATAGGACCTTTTACTATTGTATTCGAATCGTTTGATCATTTTTCGATCTTAGGATCATCTTTGGACGCCTAGTTCTTAGATTATTGGGAGGCTGGCCATTCGGCCATGCCTAGACCTTGTTCTTATGTATTTTCAACGGTGGAGTTTCTACACACCATAAATTAAGGTGTGGAGCTCTGCTATACCTCGAGTATTAATGCAATTACTATTGTTCTTCTATTCAATTTAGCTTGTTCTTGTTCTAAGATATCACTTGTTCCTCAACTTGATGAATGTGATGATCCTTGACACTCATCATCATTCTCACCTATGAACGTGTGTCTGACAACCACCTCCGTTCTACCTTAGTTTGAGTGGATATCTCTTGGATCCCTTAATCAGAATCTTCGTGGTATAAGCTAGAATTGATAGCGGCATTCAAGAGAATCCGGAAGGTCTAAACCTTGTCTGTGGTATTCTGAGTAGGATTCAATGATTGAATGACTGTGACGAGATTCAAACTCCTGAAGGCTGGTGGTGCACGAAATTGTGATCACTACTTTGTCCATATTCAAATAATCCCCGGTAATGGCTCCAAAGACTTGGTGCTCAATACCATGGCATTACACAACTTCGCACAACTAACCAGCAAGTGCACTGGGTCGTCCAAGTAATACCTTACGTGAGTAAGGGTCGATCCCACGGAGATTGGTGGTATGAAGCAAGCTATGGTCACCTTGTAAATCTCAGTCAGGCAGACTCAAATGGGTATAGTGATAAACGAATAAAGCATAAAGATAAAGATAGAGATACTTATGTATATCATTGGTGAGAGCTTCAGATAAGCGCATGAAGATGCCTTCCCTTCCGTCTCTCTGCTTTCCTACTGTCTTCATCTAATCCTTCTTACTCCTTTCCATGGAAAGCTTATGCAAGGGTTTCACCGTTGTCAGTGGCTACCTCCCATCCTCTCATTGGAAATGTTCAACGCACCCTGTCACGGCATGGCTATCCATCTGTCGGTTCTCAATCAGGCCGGAATAGAATCCAGTGATTCTTTTGCGTCTGTCACTAACGCCCCGCCCTCAGGAGTTTGAAGCACGTCACAGTCATTCAATCATTGAATCCTACTCAGAATACCATAGACAAGGTTAGACCTTCCGGATTCTCTTGAATGCCGCCATCAGTTCTTGCATATACCACGAAGACTCCGGTTAAAGAATCCAAGAGATATTCACTAGAGCTTTGATTGCTTGTAGAACAAGAGTGGTTGTCAGTCACTTTCTTCATGAGTGAGAATGATGATGAGCGTCACAGATCATCACCTTCATCAAGTTGAAGAACAAGTGATATCTTGGACAAAGAACAAGCGGAATTGAATAGAAGAACAATAGTAATTGCATTAATACTCGAGGTACAGCAGAGCTCCACACCTTAATCTATGGTGTGTAGAAACTCCACCGTTGAAAATACATAAGAACAAAGTCTAGGCATGGCCGAATGGCCAGCCTCCCAAAGAGGGTTCAATCATAAAAACATGATCAAAAGATCTCAGATTGAAAGATCTTTAAAATACTTATAGAAAACTAGTAGCCTAAGGTGTACAAAGATGGGTAAATGACATAAAAATCCACTTCTGGGCCCACTTGGTGTGTGCTTGGGCTGAGCAAATGAAGCATTTTCGTGTAGAGACTCTCCTTGGAGTTAAACACCAGCTTTTATGCCAGTTTGGGCGTTTAACTCCCATTTAGGTACTAGTTCCGGCGTTTAACGCTGGAATTCCTGAGGGTGACTTTGAACGCCGGTTTGGGCCATCAAATCTTGAGCAAAGTATGGACTATCATATATTGCTGGAAAGCCCAGGATGTCTACTTTCCAACGCCGTTGAGAGCGTGCCAATTGGGCTTCTGTAGCTCCAGAAAATCCACTTCGAGTGCACGGAGGTCAGAATCCAACAGCATCTGCAGTCCTTTTGAGTCTCTGGATCAGATTTTTGCTCAGATCCCTCAATTTTAGCCAGAAAATACCTGAAATCACAGAAAAACACACAAACTCATAGTAAAGTCCAGAAAAGTGAATTTTAACTAAAAACTAATAAAAATATACTAAAAACTAACTAGATCATACTAAAAACATACTAAAAACAATGCCAAAAAGTGTACAAATTATCCGCTCATCACAACACCAAACTTAAATTGTTGCTTGTCCCCAAGCAACTGAAGATCAAATAAGATAAAAAGAAGAGAATATGCAATGAACTCCAAAAACATCTATGAAGATCAGTATTAATTAGATGAGCGGGGCTTTTAGCTTTTTGCCTCTGAATAGTTTTGGCATCTCACTCTATCCTTTGGAATTCAGAATGATTGGCTTCTTTAGGAACTCAGAATCCAGATAGTGTTATTGATTCTCCTAGTTAAGTATGATGATTCTTGAACACAGCTACTTTATGAGTCTTGGCCGTGGCCCAAAGCACCCTGTCTTCCAGTATTACCACCGGATACATACATGCCACAGACACATAATTGGGTGAACCTTTTTAGATTGTGACTCAGCTTTGCTAGAGTCCCCAACTAGAGGTGTCCAGGGTTCTTAAGCACACTCTTATTGCCTTGGATCACAACTTTATTTCTTTCTTTTTCTTTCTCTTTTTTTTTTTTCGTTTGCTTCCTCCTTTTTTTTTTCGTTTTCTTCTTCTTTTTTTTTTTGTATTCACTGCTTTTTCTTGCTTCAAGAATCATTTTTATGATTTTTCAGATCCTCAGTAACATGTCTCTTTTTTCATCATTCTTTCAAGAGCCAACATTCATGAACCACAAATTCAAAAGACATATGCACTGTTTAAGCATACATTCAGAAGACAAAAGTGTTGCCACCACTTCAAAATAATTAAACTGTTATAAAATTCAAAATTCATGCAATTCTTCTCCTTTTCAATTAAGAACATTGTTAATTTAAGAAAGGTGATGGATTCATAGGACATTCATAACTTTAAGGCATAGACACTAAGACACTAATGATCATAAGACACAAACATGGATAAACATAAAGCACAATTTTCGAAAAACAAGAAAACATAGAACAAGGAGATTAAAGAACGGGTCCACCTTAGTGATGGCGGCTTGTTCTTCCTCTTGAAGGTCTTATGGAGTGCTTGAGCTCCTCAATGTCTCTTCCTTGTCTTTGTTGTTCCTCTCTCATGATTCTTTGATCTTCTCTAATTTCATGGAGGAGAATGGAGTGTTCTTGGTGCTCCACCCTTAGTTGTCCCATGTTGGAACTCAATTCTCCTAGGGAGGTGTTTAGTTGCTCCCAATAGTCTTGTGGAGGAAAGTGCATCCCTTGAGGTATCTCAGGGATCTCATGATGAGAGGGGTCTCTTGTGTGCTCCATCCTTTTCTTGGTGATGGGCTTGTCCTCATCAATGGGGTATCTCCTTCTATGTCAACTCCAACTGAATAACAGAGGTGACAAATGAGATGAGGAAAGGCTAGCCTTGCCAAGGTGGAAGACTTGTCCGCCACTTTATAGAGTTCTTGGGCTATAACCTCATGAACTTCCACTTCTTCTCCAATCATGATGCTATGAATCATGATGGCCCGGTCTAGAGTAACTTCGGACCGGTTGCTAGTGGGAATGATTGAGCGTTGGATAAACTCCAACAATCCTCTAGCTACGGGCTTGAGGTCATGCCTTCTCAGTTGAACCGGCTTGCCTCTTGAATCTCTCTTCCATTGTGCGCCCTCTTCACATATGACTGTGAGGACTTGGTCCAACCTTTGATCAAAGTTGACCCTTCTAGTGTAAGGATGTTCATCTCCTTGCATCATGGGCAAGTTGAATGCTAACCTTACATTTTCCGGACTAAAATCCAAGTATTTCCCCCGAACCATAGTAAGATAATTCTTTGGATCCGGGTTCACACTTTGATCATGGTTCTTGGTGATCCATGCATTGGCATAGAACTCTTGAACCATCAAGATTCCGACTTGTTGAATGGGGTTGGTAAGCACTTCCTAACCTCTTCTTCGGATCTCATGGCGGATCTCCGGATATTCACCCTTTTTGAGTAAAAAGGGGACCTCGGGGATCACCTTCTTCAAGGCCACAACATCATAGAAGTGGTCTTGATGCACCCTTGAGATGAATCTATCCATCTCCCATGACTCGGAGGTGGAAGCTTTTGCCTTCCCTTTTCTCTTTCTAGAGGTTTCTCCGGCCTTGGATGCCATAAATGGTTATGGAAAAACGAAAAAGCAACGCTTTTACCACACCAAACTTAAAGGTTTGCTCGTCCTCGAGCAAAAGAAGGAAGAAGAGAGTAGAAGAAGAAGAAATGAGGAAGAAGGGAATGGCTTAGTGTATTCGGCCAAAGAGGGGGAGAAGTGTTCTTAAGGTTGTGTGAAAATGAAGGAGTTAAGAAGGGTTTATATAGGAGAGGAGGGAGATGGGGTTCGGCCATTATGGGTGGGTTTGGGAGGGAAAGTGGTTTGAATTTGAAGGGTGAGGTTGGTGGGGTTTTATGAAGGATGGATTTGAGTGGTGAAGAGAAAGATGGGATTTGATAGGTGAAGGGGTTTTGGGGAAGAGGTAATGAGGTGATTGGTGAATTGGGGAAGAAGAGAGAGAGTGGTGGTGGGGTTGGTGGGGGTCCTGTGGGGTCCACAGATCCTGTGGTGTCAAGGAAAAGTCATCCCTGCACCAAATGTTGCTCAAAATCACGTTTTGAGCCATTTCTGGCGTTAAACGCCGGGCTGGTGCCCATTCCTGGCGTTTAACGCCAGGTTCTTGCCCTTTTCTGGCGTTTAATGCCAGTCTGGTGCCCCTTTCTGGCGTTAAATGCCCAGAATGGTGCCAGACTGGGCGTTAAACGCCCAACTGCTAGCCTTACTGGCGTTTAAACGCCAGTGAATTCTTCCTCCAGGGTGTGCTATTTTTCTTCCTGTTTTTCATTCTGTTTTTGCTTTTTCAATGGATTTTGTGACTTCTTATGATCATCAACCTACAAAAAACATAAAATAACAAAAGAAAATATATAAAATATAATCATTGGGTTGCCTCCCAACAAGCGCTTCTTTAATGTCAGTAGCTTGACAGAGGGCTCTCATGGAGCCTCACAGGTACTCAGAGCAATGTTGGAACCTCCCAACACCAAACTTAGAGTTTGAATGTGGGGGTTCAACACCAAACTTAGAGTTTGGTTGTGGCCTCCCAACACCAAACTTAGAGTTTGACTGTGGGGGCTCTGTTTGTCTCTGATTTGAGAGAAGCTCTTCATGCTTCCTCTCCATGGTGACAGAGGGATATCCTTGAGCCTTAAACACAGAGGATTCTTCATTCACTTGAATGATCAGTTCACCTCCATCAACATCAATCACAGCCTTTGTTGTGGCTAGGAAGGGTCTGCCAAGGATGATAGATTCATCCATGCACTTCCCAGTCTCTAGGACTATGAAATCAGTAGGGATGTAATGGTCTTCAATCTTCACCAAAACATCCTCTACAAGTCCATGAGCTTGTTTTCTTGAGTTGTCTGCCATCTCCAGTGAGATTCTTGCAGCTTGTACCTCAAAGATCCCTAGCTTCTCCATTACAGAGAGAGGCATGAGGTTTACACTTGACCCTAAGTCACACAGAGCCTTCTTGAAGGTCATGGTGCCTATGGTACAAGGTATTGAAAACTTCCCAGGATCTTGTTTCTTTTGAGGTAATTTCTGCCTAGACAAGTCATCCAGTTCTTTGGTGAGCAAAGGGGGTTCATCCTCCCAAGTCTCATTTCCAAATAACTTGTCATTTAGCTTCATGATTGCTCCAAGGTATTTAGCAACTTGTTCTTCAGTGACATACTCATCCTCTTCAGAGGAAGAATACTCATCAGAGCTCATGAAAGGCAGAAGTAAGTCCAATGGAATCTCTATGGTCTCATTTTGAGCCTCAGATTCCCATGGTTCCTCATTGGGGAACTCTTTGGAGGCTAGTGCACGCCCATTGAGGCCTTCCTCAGTGGCGTCCACTTCCTCTTCTTCCTCTCCAAATTCGGCCATGTTGATGGCCTTGCACTCTCCTTTTGGATTTTCTTCTGTATTGCTTGGAAGAGTACTTGGAGGGAGTTCAGTAATTTTCTTACTCAGCTGTCCCACTTGTGCCTCCAAATTCCTAATGGAGGACCTTGTTTCAGTCATGAAACTTTGAGTGGTTTTGATTAGATCAGAGACCATGGTTGCTAAGTCAGAGGGGTTCTGCTTAGAGTTCTCTGTCTGTTGCTGAGAAGATGATGGAAAAGGCTTGCCATTGCTAAACCTGTTTCTTCCACCATTGTTGTTGTTGAAACCTTGTTGAGGTCTCTCTTGATTCTTCCATGAGAAATTTGGGTGATTTCTCCATGAAGAATTATAGGTGTTTCCATAGGGTTCCCCTAGGTAATTCACCTCTTCCATTGAAGGGTTCTCAGGATCATAAGCTTCTTCCTCAGATGAAGCATCCTTAGTACTGCCAGGTGCATTTTGCATTCCAGACAGACTTTGAGAAATCAAATTGACTTGTTGAGTCAATATCTTGTTCTGAGCCAGTATGGCATTCAGAGCATCAATCTCAAGAACTCCTTTCTTCTGACCAGTCCCATGGTTCACAGGATTCCTTTCAGAAGTGTACATGAATTGGTTATTTGCAACCATTTCAATGAGTTCCTGAGCCTCTGTAGGCGTCTTCTTCATATGAAGAGATCCTCCAGCAGAGCTATCCAAGGACATCTTGGATAATTCAGAGAGACCATCATAGAAAATACCTATGATGCTCCATTCAGAAAGCATGTCTGAGGGACATTTTCTGATTAATTGTTTGTATCTTTCCCAAGCTTCATAGAGGGATTCTCCATCCTTCTGTCTGAAGGTTTGGACTTCCACTCTAAGCTTACTCCATTTTTGAGGTGGAAAGAACTTTGCCAAGAAGGCATTGACTAGCTTTTCCCAAGAGTCCAGGCTTTCTTTAGGTTGAGAGTCCAACCATATTCTAGCTCTGTCTCTTATAGCAAAAGAGAATAGCATCAGTCTGTAGATCTCAGAGTCAACCCCATTAGTCTTGACTGTGTCACAGATTTTCAAGAATTCAGCTAAGAACTGATGAGGATCTTCCATTGGAAGTCCATGGAACTTGCAATTCTGTTGCATTAGAGATACTAATTGAGGCTTAAGCTCAAAGTTGTTTGCTCCAATGGCAGGGATAGAGATGCTTCTCCCATAGAAGTCGGGAGTAGGTGCAGTAAAGTCACCCAGCACCTTCCTTGCATTGTTGGCATTGTTGTTGTTTTCGGCTGCCATGGGTTCTTCTTCTTTGAAGAATTCGGTCAGGTTTTCAACAAAGAGTTGTCCCTTAGCTTCTCTTAGCTTTCGCTTCAAGGTCCTTTCAGGTTCAGGGTCAGCTTCAACAAGAATGCCTTTGTCTCTGCTCCTGCTCATATGAAAGAGAAGAGAACAAGAAAATGTGGAATCCTCTATGTCACAGTATAGAGATTCCTTGAGGTGTCAGAGGAAACGAAAAATAGAAGAAGGAAGTAGAAGAATTCGAACTTGATTAGATAGAGTTCGAGTTGTGCATTAAGAAGGAGTAGTACTCCATAAATAGAAGGATGTGGGAGGAAGGAAGAGAATTTTCGAAAATTAATTAGAAAGATGTCAAAAACATTTTAAAAATTGATTGATAATTTTCGAAAATTCAAAGTGGAAAAGAAATCAAGTGATTTTTGAAAAAGATTTTGAAATTAGAAGTTAAAAAGATTTGATTGAAAACTTATTTTGAAAAAGATGTGATTAAAAAGATATGATTGAAAAGATTTGATTTGAAAACAATTTTAAAAGATATGTTTTGAAAACAATTTTTAAAAGATTTGATTTTGAAAATTAATGACTTGCCTAACAAGAAAAGATATGATTCAAACATTAAACCTTTCTCAACAGAAAAGGCAATATACTTGAGATGTTCAATCAAATCATTAATTGTTAGTAAGTATCTTTGAAAAAGGAAAGAAATTGATTTTCAAAACATTTGATTGAAAGGATATGATTTGAAAAAGATTTGATTTTGAAAGACTTTGAAAACTTGAAAAAAAATTGATTTGAAAAACAAAATCTTCCCCCTTGTGCCATCCTGGCGTTAAACGCCCAGAATGGTATCCATTCTGGCGTTTAACGCCCAAAATGCACCCTTTTTGGGCGTTAAACGCCCAACCAGGTACCCTGGCTGGCGTTTAAACGCCAGTCTGTCCTTCTTCACTGGGCGTTTTGAACGCCCAGCTTTTTCTGTATAATTCCTCTGCAGTATGTTCTGAATCTTCAATTCTTTGTATTATTGACTTGAAAAGACACAAATTAAAAATATTTTTGGATTTTTAATAGTCAAAATGCAACAAGAAACAAATAACAATGCATGCAAGACACCAAACTTAGCAGTTTGTATACTACTGACACTATATGAGACACATAAACACTCAAGTCAAAAGAATTCAAAGATCAGAGTAAGAAATCATCAAGAATTACTTGAAGATCCTTAAGACACATGAATGAATACATGCAATTGACACCAAACTTAAGATGAGACTCTAGACTCAAACAAGAAATATTTTTGGATTTTATGATTTTGTAAATTTTTTTGTGCTTTTCGAAAATTAAGTGAAAAAAGATATCAAAATTCTTAATGAGAATTCCAGGAATCAGTGCAATGCTAGTCTAAGACTCCGGTCCAGGAATTAGACATGGCTTCACAGCCAGCCAAGCTTTCAAAGAAAGCTTCGGTCCAAAACACTAGACATAGCCAATGGCCAGCCAAGCCTTAGCAGATCATTGCTCCAATAGCAAGATTGATAGAGATCAACAAGCTATTGTGATGATTAGTTGAAACCTCGGTCCAATAAGATTAGACATGGCTTCTCAGCCAACCAGATTTCAACAAATCATCATGAAACTCTAGAATTCATCTTCAAGAATTTCGAAAAAAAATAAATACCTAATCTAAGCAACAAGATGAACCGTCAGTTGTCCATACACGAACAATCCCCGGCAACGGCGCCAAAAACTTGGTGCACGAAATTGTGATCACTACTTTGTCCATATTCAAAGAATCCCCGGTAATGGCTCCAAAGACTTGGTGCTCAATACCATGGCATTACACAACTTCGCACAACTAACCAGCAAGTGCACTGGGTCGTCCAAGTAATACCTTACGTGAGTAAGGGTCGATCCCACGGAGATTGGTGGTATGAAGCAAGCTATGGTCACCTTGTAAATCTCAGTCAGGCATACTCAAATGGGTATAGTGATAAACGAATAAAGCATAAAGATAAAGATAGAGATACTTATGTATATCATTGGTGAGAGCTTCAGATAAGCGCATGAAGATGCCTTCCCTTCTGTCTCTCTGCTTTCCTACTGTCTTCATCCAATCCTTCTTACTCCTTTCCATGGCAAGCTTATGCAAGGGTTTCACCGTTGTCAGTGGCTACCTCCCATCCTCTCATTGGAAATGATCAACGCACCCTGTCACGGCACGGCTATCCATCTGTCGGTTCTCAATCAGGCCGGAATAGAATCCAGTGATTCTTTTGCGTCTGTCACTAACGCCCCGCCCTCAGGAGTTTGAAGCACGTCACAGTCATTCAATCATTGAATCCTACTCAGAATACCACAGACAAGGTTAGACCTTCCGGATTCTCTTGAATGCCGCCATCAGTTCTTGCATATACCACGAAGACTCCGGTTAAAGAATCCAAGAGATATTCACTAGAGCTTTGATTGCTTGTAGAACAAGAGTGGTTGTCAGTCACTTTGTTCATGAGTGAGAATGATGATGAGCGTCACGGATCATCACCTTCATCAAGTTGAAGAACAAGTGATATCTTGGACAAAGAACAAGCGGAATTGAATAGAAGAACAATAGTAATTGCATTAATACTCGAGGTACAGCAGAGCTCCACACCTTAATCTATGGTGTGTAGAAACTCCACCGTTGAAAATACATAAGAACAAAGTCTAGGCATGGCCGAATGGCCAGCCTCCCAAAGAGGGTTCAATCATAAAAACATGATCAAAAGATCTCAGATTGAAAGATCTTTAAAATACAATAGTAAAAGGTCCTACTTATAGAAAACTAGTAGCCTAAGGTGTACAAAGATGGGTAAATGACATAAAAATCCACTTCCGTGCCCACTTGGTGTGTGCTTGGGCTGAGCAAATGAAGAATTTTCGTGTAGAGACTCTCCTTGGAGTTAAACGCCAGCTTTTATGCCAGTTTGGGCGTTTAACTCCCATTTAGGTGCCAGTTCCGGCGTTTAACGCTGGAATTCCTGAGGGTGACTTTGAACGCCGGTTTGGGCCATCAAATCTTGGGCAAAGTATGGACTATCATATATTGCTGGAAAGCCCAGGATGTCTACTTTCCAACGCCGTTGAGAGCGCGCCAATTGGGCTTCTGTAGCTCCAGAAAATCCACTTCGAGTGCAGGGAGGTCAGAATCCAACAGCATCTGCAGTCCTTTTGAGTCTCTGGATCAGATTTTTGCTCAGATCCCTCAATTTCAGCCAGAAAATACCTGAAATCACAGAAAAACACACAAACTCATAGTAAAGTCCAGAAAAGTGAATTTTAACTAAAAACTAATAAAAATATACTAAAAACTAACTAGATCATACTAAAAACATACAAAAAACAATGCCAAAAAGTGTACAAATTATCCGCTCATCAGCTGGGCGTTAGTGACAGACGCAAAAGAATCAATGGGTTCTATTCCAACCTGATTGAGAACCGACAAATGATTAGCCGTGCCGTGACAGCGTACGTTGAACATTTTCACTGAGAGGATAGGATTGTAGCCACTGACAACGATGATGCCCAACATACAGCTTGCCATGGAAAGGAGTAAGAAGGATTGGATGAAGACAGTAGGAAAGCAGAGAGACGGAAGGGACAAAGCATCTCCATACGCTTATCTGAAATTCTCACCAATGAATTACATAAGTATCTCTATCCTTATTTTATGCTTTATTCGTATATCATCCATAACCATTTGAATCTACCTGACTAAGATTTACAAGGTGACCATAGCTTGCTTCATACCAACAATCTCCGTGGGATCGACCCTTACTCGTGTAAGGTTTATTACTTGGACGACCCAGTGCACTTGCTGGTTAGTTGTGCGAAGTTGTGAAATTATGTTTAGACCATGGTATTAAGCACCATGTTTTTGGAGCCATTACCGGGGACTGTTTGAGTTGTAAAAAGAATGAATCACAATTTCGTGCACCATGTACCCGCAGCATTAACTCACCATTTTCCAGATCAATGAGAGCATGCTCTGTGGCTAAGAATAGTCTCCCAAGAATAATAGAGAAGTTTTCATCTTCCTCTATGTCAAGAATCACAAAATCAGTTGGGAGGAAGAACTTGCCTACCTTAACCAGAACATTCTCCACCACTCCGTGTGCTACCAATACAGATTTATCTGCCAATTGAAGAGCTATTCTTGTGGACTTCACCTCTTGGATTTGCAACTTTTTCATCATGAAAAGTGGTATCAAGTTGATGCTTTCCCTTTAATCACATAATGCTCCCTTAAAGTTATTGTTTCCAATAGTGCAAAGATTTTGGAAACTTGCTAGATCGAGCATCTTACTTGAAAAATTCCTTTGAATGATGGTACTACACTCTCTGGTTAATACCACTGTTTAGTCCCCCTTCAGAGACACTTTCTCAGACAACAACTCTTCATGAATTTTAATATACATAGGCATTTGTTCAAGAACTTCTGCAAAAGGAGTATTAATATGAAGTTGTTTAAATACCTCCAGGAGCCTAAGGCATTGTTCATTCTAACTCTCTCTTGGTTGACTCTCAGGTACTGAGTTTTCCACCTTGGGTTGTTTGCTCTCATTATGCACAAGTGGAGAGAAAAAGAGGGTTCTTCGAACGTTTTTGCTTCCTCCTTGTCTTCTCCAGCTTGCTCTTCATCATTAGAGGTTTGAATACCTTCTTCTTCTCCACTTAACACGTAGACGGCCTTGCACTCCTCTCTTGAATTAGGAATTATATTATTGGAGAGTGTATTGGGTGTCCTGTCAGTAAGACTTTTGCTCAATTGTCCCACTTATACCTCCAAGTTTTGAATTGAGGCTCTGATCTCCTGTATGAAACTGTCAGTTCTCTTGGAAAGTTTTGCCAATTGCGCTCCCAACATCGAGGTGTCCTGGCTCACTGGGGGTGGACTTTGTGATTGAAAAGATTGAGGTTGCTGGTTGAAAGGATTTTGCCGGTTAAACTGGTTGTTGTTGTTGAAATCGGACTGTCTTTGACTTTGGTTTTGATTTTTCCAATTAAAATTTGGGTGATTTCTCCATCTCGGATTGTACATCTTGGAAAAAGGATCATTATTTGCCGGTCTTAAAGAATTACCCATGTAATTTACTTGCTCAGAAGGAGTTTTCTCATAACCAAAGTTTCCAAATTGAGACACTCCACCACTCATATCAAAAGAAGGATTTGGGGCAGCAATATAAGAGACTTGCATACCTCCCAAGTGTTGAGTGATGGCGGCTATCTGTTGAGACATGGCTTTGTTCTAAGCCAAAATAGCATCCAAGGCATCTAGCTCCATGATACCTTTCTTCCCAGTCCTCTCTAAACAGTGTAAATACTAATTGTTAGCCACCATTTCAATGAAATCAACAGCCTTATCAGTCGTCTTCATGTGCAAAGAACCCCCTGCAGAATTATCCAGAGAGAGTCTAGAAGCCTGATAAAAGAGCAAAACCGTTGGCATAGAATTGAGGAATTAAGGATTCCTATCCTAGTTATGGCCACAAACATGGTAATTGTGTGAAATTAATCCTAATTAGTCAATCTTGACATCGAGAATTAGTCAAAAGGGCATAATTGATCTCAATCCACAAGTCCTAGCCAACTCTATTAATGGAAGGCTTAGAGTTAGTGGAAACCAAATCAATTAACAATTCTCACACAATGTAGAATGGATATCCACAACTCAAGTTCACCTAATTACCCAATTTTTCAACCAAGAGTGTGAAAAACTAGGCTAAAACTAGGCCAAGTATTTTATCAAATACTTGGTGTGCATGAAAATAAAATCAAATTAAAATGCAATGAAAGTAAATTCTAAAGATAGCAAAAGCAAGAAAATAACAACAACAATTAAAGGAAGCAACAATTAACATGAAAACATAAATGTACATTAATTGAAATTAAAATTAACAAGAGTATCCATAAACATAAAAGTGACAAAATTGAGAAATTAACAAGATAAAGTAAGGAAATTAAGACAATAGAACAAAGAAAGATAAAAGAAACTAGATGAAAACAAGAATTAGAAAGAGAAATTACAAAGAAATTAAGCTAAAAACCCTAGTTTCTAGAGAGTAGCGGGAGCTTCTGTCTCTAGAAAATGACATACATGATATTAAACTATACCTAATAGCTCCCCCTTTGATTTCTTCATGTTTTCTCCCTCTTGCATGCTTTTCCTCCACTATCAAGCCATTCCAGCCTATTTCACCTGGAATTACTCATCAAAACCATCAAGGCATTAAATAGAATGAAAGCGGAATAAAATTGATTAAAATAAGCACATAATAGCATGTTTTCACAATTAAGCTCAATTTAGGGAGGGAAACTGAAAAGCATGCTATTTAGATGAATAAATGTGGGTTTATATGATGAAATTCACTCAAATCAAACCAAAATATATCGTCAAATATGGACTCATCAATTTCCCTACACTTAAACAATAGCATGTCCTCATGCTAATCACAATCAAAGGAGAAGGATAAAAGGGCAAGCAATTTATTCAATGCAACTATACTAAATGCTATCTATACTGTGGTTCCTATGCAGTTTGGTAAAAACAAACAAGAGAATTCCAATCAATCCAAAATAAGCCTTAGGCCCAAGGCAAAGAATCAATACAATGTGATCAATGTCCAAAGATTTAAATTGAAAATTTCAAAATTAATTTCAACAACTTGCAAGAAAACATAAGATAAGCGATGGGATCATAGAATTGAGCGATCGAACCCCTCACCGGATGTGTTTACACTCTAATCACTTAGTTTGTAGGGCTTAATCACTCAATTCTCCTTTAATCATGTTTTCTAGGATTTTCTAGTCATCTAACAATCAACTAATATTTGATGAATGAATGCAAATATCATGAGGTCTTTGGAGGGTTGTAATGGGGCTGGGGTAAGGGTAGGATTAATATGGTTAAGTGGACCAATAGATTGGATCTTTCATTAGCTCAAGTATCCCACCTAATCCTATATTAACCTATGTACACAAAAGAGAACAACCTAACTTCCCATTCACTTCCTTTTCTCACATTCACTCATGCATCTTCTTTCCAATTCACACACATATGCAACCTTTATTTACATTTTTATTTTTATTTCTTTTTTATTTTCTTTTTCTTCTTTTCTTCTTCTTCTCTTTTTTTTTTTTATGAACAAAGTATGCACACCAAAATTTTTCTTTTATCATCAAGAAGAGATGCATATGTTTTAAGTAATAAATACATGAGTGTTTACCCATTTTTCTAAATATTCTCAATGAATACCCAAAGCATCTCTCTACCAATGTTTATTTCCACAAATTTCCCCCACGCTTGATTAACACACACACTCAACCCAAGCTAATCAAAGATACAATTCATGGACATTTATGGTTTTTCGCTTAGGGCAAAAGATGTGCTTAAAATTAGAACAAAATGGGGAATTAAAGGCTCAAAAGTAGTTTACAAAGGTAGATGTAAGGGTTGGCCATATGGGTTAAGTGAGTTCAATTCAAAAATGGCCTCAATCATACTAAATGCATTCAAAACACCAAATATAGAACATAAAGACTCAAGTAAACCTGATATCACAATCATAAAAGAGTATAGCACACAAGAACAAAATTTTGTGGTTGAAAATGTGAAACCACACAATAAAAGCTCAAATCTCACTTGGTGTTTTGTTCAAGCTCTTTTCTATGTTCCATAAAAATACTTCAAGCAAGTTCAAAAACGAGTTTTCAAATCTAATCAATGGAATGCCCTAAAAGAGATTTCTTGAAAATTCTTTGTTGTTTTTACCAAAATTATTTCCTATACTAGGCAACATGCAAATGCAAATATTTACTACTATAAAGTTATAAGCAAACTAAGGTATATATATATATATATATATATATATATATATATATATATATATAAGTAAACTAAAGCAAAATGCAATGTAATGACATATCGACAAATATTCACAAGAAAGCATAACTACTAAAAGCTAGAAAATAGTGCAAAGTGTTGAGAAAGAGAAATTTACGCCCCGAAATTACGGATCCTCCCCCACACTTAAACGTTGCATGGTCCTCCGTGCATGCACTCAATCTGGGAGTGAAGAACTATGAGGCTCCACCTTCAGCTGGTGGACGCGGGGGCTCGGGTTGCTGGATAAAACAAATAAACAAGAATTGAGGAAGAGTTCATATGGGTGTGGTATAATGAAAGAAAATGTGCACATTCTAAGTGTGCACAGTTTAGAACTACACATTGGCTGGGTGAAAATGGCAACCACATAATCAAAAGAAATAACATATGTTCCTCAATGAAGTAGCCTAAGTTGCAGGTAAAGAATAAGCAAAAGTTAAGGCACAAGTAACCCTAAGTAACCACAACTAAAGTGACTTTAATATATGAGATATTGGATATTGAAATTGTGCAAGTGAAAGCGCAAGATTGATATAAAATAGCACAACAAAAAATAACCAATTCAATGATGAAAAGTAAACTACTTGTTCATCCCAACATAATCAAATAGTCACATAATAAAGGTACTTGTTGCAAAAAGTGATAAGCTTGATAAGAATCAAGTTATGTCACTCAAACAAATACAAAGCATTAAAAACAAACAAGCATCTTGCAATGTGATTATGATTTGAAAGCCATGATGAACAAGTAATTCAACTATATCCACTAAAGTAAAAGTGCACAATTCATGATGAAGTTGCCAAACAAGGATATAGTCTAATGCATATGGTGGCTACAACATATGAATCAAACTCAAAATGCATTTAGGCAATCAAACAAATACTTAAGGCTTAGTGCACAAATTCATCAAAAATTAAACAAAATTGAAGCAAGAAGCAACCTCATCAACATCAACCAAACACTTGCAATTTATTCAATTAACAACAATCAAATTAAAACTAATATAATTTCTAACATGAGAAATGAAATGCAACTAAAAGCAACTAGAATAAGTAGAAAAGAGGGCAAAAGTAAGAGAAAAGAGGGAAGGAGGGTGTGGAAGTGCATTAGGGCTTAATTCAATGTGCAATAAAAATTTTGCCTAAAATAACACTTGTGCGTACGCACAGACATGTGTGCATACGCACACTAGGTGAAATAGGGGAGGTGTGCGCTCGCACAAGGTGTGCAAATGCTATCAACAGAGAAGGAATTAAGAGGTGTGCGTGCGTATTAGGGTGTGCGCACGCATAGGGAAATCTTGTTCTTTTTTTAGAAAAGGATCATGTGTGCGTGCGCACACAGGTCCGTGCGCACGCACATGAGCAAAAATGGATAGGGGTTCATGCGCACAGAGCTTGCCAGCGCTCCCAGCAGCGGGAGTGTAGGTGAGTGTGCGTACGCGCAAAGTGGTGCGTACGCATACAACGCGCAAAAAGAAGGTTGCGTGCGTACGCACAAGGGAGTGCGGACGCATAAAGCGCAAAACACAGGGGAATGCGCACGTACAAGGCGTGCGAGTGCTCCCAACAGAGGGCATACAGGCTGGTGTGCGTACACACAGGTGGATGCGCATGCGCAAGACGCAAAATATACACATTGTGTGCGTACGCATGAGAGTGTGCGCACCCACAGTGCCCTGTTTTTTTCCAAAAAAATTTCTTCAAATTCTAAGGTACCAAGCATTAGCTCAACCAAAATTCAACCTCAAAACATCCAAAAACTCATAAATTCCTGATCCATACAGAAATTAACCTAACAAATCTCAAAATTAAACTAATTCTAAGCTAACTAAAATAAGCAAAATGCAATAAAGTCAAATTATAAACAAAAAGAGAAGGTAAGAACAATGTTACCATGGTGGGGTGTCTCCCACCTAGTACTTTTATTTAGAGTCCTTAAGTTGGATTTTGTTGAGAAGCTCCTTGAAATCCCACCCAAGCTTATATTCTCCAAGGCTTTTGAGATTCCAAAGCTTGTGCACCTACATCTTATTGTAAATTCCTTTCATTCCATCTAGGTAACAAGCATTTGAAATTCCCAATTCTTATAATACAATAGCAACAAAACTCATAATGCAATGGGTGAGAATTCATAGGATGAAAAGAAAATAAAAACCAAAGCTAATAAGAACAAATAAAATGAACTCCTAAAACTAGCAAAAAACAAGCAATCAATCAAAAACAAACTATTCACATATTCACATATTAACAATAGCCAACAATACAACACAATTGCAACTCCCCTGTAACGGCGCCAAAAATTTGAAAAGGCAAAATTGTCGACTTAGAAATGGGAAATTAAGGATTCCTATCCTAGTTGTGGAACATAAACATGGTAATTGTGTGGAATTAATCCCAATTAGTCAATCTTAACATCGATAATTAGTCAAAAGTGCATAATTGATCTCAATCCACAAGTCCTAGCCAACTCTATTAATGGAAGGCTTAGAGTTAGTGAAAACGAAATCAATTAACAATTCTCACACAATGTAGAATGGACATCCACAACTCAAGTTCACTTAATTTCCCAATTTTTCAACCAAGAGTGTGAAAAACTAGGCTAAAACTAGGCCAAGTATTTTATCAAATACTTGGTGTGCATGAAAATAAAATCAAATTAAAATGCAATGAAAGTAAATTCTAAAGATACCAAAAGCAAGAAAATAACAATAACAATTAAAGGAAGCAACAATTAACATGAAAACATAAATGTGCATTAATTGAAATTAAAATTAACAAGAGTATCCATAAACAAAAAAGTGACAAAATTGAGAAATTAACAAGATAAACTAAGGAAATTTGTACAATAGAACAAAGAAAGAGAAAAGAAACTAGATGAAAATAAGAATTAAAAAGAGAAATTACAAAGAAATTAAGCTAAAAACCCTAGTTTCTAGAGAGAATGGAGAGCTTCTCTCTATAGAAAATGACCTACATAATACTAAACTATACCTAATTACTCCCCTTTTTCACATGCAATGATGGCTCTTTGATATAGCACTCAATCAGCTTCAGAAGATCCAAAACTAGGTCCTGGAGGCCCAGAAATCGCCCCCAGCAATTTCCTTTACGTGAGTCACGAGCCAGGACCCGTGCGTATGCACAGGGATGTGTGCGTACGCACACATGCTGTTGTGCTTTTTGTAAATATGCATAGTAGGTTGTGCGTACGCACACATGGCTGTGTGCTCCTCCTTTGATTTCTTCATGTTTTCTCCTTCTTGCATGCTTTTCCTCCACTCTAATCAAGCCATTCCAACCTATTGCACCTAAAATCACTCATAAAACCATCAAGGCATTGAATGGAATGAAAGTGGAATAAAATTGATTAAAATAAGCACAAAATAGCATGTTTTCACAATTAAGCTCAATTTAGGGAGGAAAACTCAAAAGGATGCTATTTAGGTGAATAAATGTGGGTTTATATGATGAAATCAACTCAAATCAAACCAAAATATATCGTCAAATATGGACTCATCACCTGATTGATACCATCATAGAAAATCTATAGTTGTACCCAATCAGCAAACATATCTGGAGGGCACTTACTGATCATGGCCTTGTATCTCTCTGATGTTTCATAGATAGACACTTTTTCAAGCTGCCTGAATGTTTGGATATCAGTCCTCAGCATAGTCAACCTCTGGGGTGGAAAGACTTTGGGCAAAAACTTACTAACCAAATCTGTGTAGGTTGCTGTACTCTCATTAGGTTATGTCTCGAGCCACTGACTAGCTCAATCCCTAATAGCAAACGGGAATAACATCAACCTGCACACCTCAGTAGGAACCCCATTGATCTTGACTGTATCACATATCCTCAGAAAATTGGATATGAAGTTATGAATAGAGTAAGGTCCTCCTGTGAGCTTCTACTGAACTGATAATTTTGTTGCACTACTAGAGATATGAGCTAAGACTTTAACTCAAAATTGTTTGCATGCACAATCGGTGGTACAATACTTCCCATACAACTTCCGGGATTGGGGTTAGTATAAGACCCTATAGTTCTTCTAACAGGCGGGATGCTATTAGGATTATTGACCATAAGATTATCATTATTCTCAGCCATGCTGAGGTCAGCGTCCTCCTCAACCTTGTTCCCAAAGACTTTTTCAACTTTCGGAGCTCTAGCTTTCTTCTTTTGCTTCCGAAGAGTCCTTTCAATCTCATGATCGTATAGAAGAGGTTCTTTGTCCTTGTTCCTTTGCATAAACAATTTTCACAAGGAAGAAATGGGATTCTCAATGTCACAGTGAAGAGAATCCTAGTGAGGTAGAATAAAGTGGAAGAGAAAGAACTAAAATAAATTAAAAAGAAAGGGACAAAAATTTAAAAGAAAATTAATCTAAAAGAAATGAAAATTAAAGGGGTTAAAGTTCAAACTGAAACGAAAGTAGACAAAAATAAAATGAAATAAAATAGCAACTAAACAAAAATTGAAACAAAAAAAGTCTAATCTAGATAACTAATCAACTGGTAGTTATCAGTCACGATTATTGCCCGGCAATAGCGCTAAAAACTTAGTCGAATTTTTGAATACCACAATTTACCGGCAAGTGCACTGGGTTATACCAAGTAAAAACACCCGGTGAGTGAGTCTATGTCGATCCCATGAGGAATAACGGGCTATGCAAGCAATGGTTGATTAGCTAATCTAGTTAGACAAGTTGAAATTAAAGTGTGATGTTCGAATGGCATAAAAAAATGAATTAGGAAAACTAACAACAACTGTTGAGAAAATGGTATGAGAATGAAGTTAAGGTTTTGGTGATATTTAAATGTCTGGATTAATAACAATTGTTAACTACCTTGACCATACAATGATTATGTTCCTAGCAAACCCCAGTTGATTAAATTCCTATTCCTAGGCAATCAAATCTGTTGTAATCCAATTGACCATTGGTGCACAAATTAGGATTTCGCATAACTTAACTGGCAAGTGCACTGGGTCATCCAAGTAATACCTCAGGTGAGTGAGGGTCGATCCCACGAGGATTGTCAGACTGAGCAACAATAGTTTTCCAGCTGCTTAGTTAGGCAAACAAAAAGAGGTTTTGATGGTTGAAATTCGCATAAAATAGTGACAAGAAATTAAAGAATACAAATAAGGGTTTGGTCTAAAACAGTAAGAGAAAACAGTTAAGGTTTCGGAGATGTTGACTTTTCTAGATTAAAAGTTTTTACCAACTATTTTAACAATGTATGATTCATTTCATGGCAAACTGTAAATTTCTAAACCCTAATCTCTTAGCGATTTAGCCTCCTCTAACCTTCATTAACTGCTACTCTCGTGGTCACTTAATTTCGATTAGAGGGTTAAGTTAAAAAACTAGTTTATGGTGACAAAAACCCTAATTACCCAAAGCTAATAGGATTATATGTCACATATCCAATTAGTTCATGTAATTAGAAATTTAGGAGGAGTTTGTTTTCAAGTTGTTGTTTAAGCAGGATAACTCTCTCGTGAATCACAAGTACTCATGTAGAATAAATGTCATACTCTCGTTCCACCCAAATTCATAAGGTTAAGAGCAAAAACAATCCTTTAAATTGAATCAATACATTAATTAAAATAGAAAAGAAATAGTCTTAACCCATAGAAATAAACATAGCTCCTAACCTTAACCAAAGAGGTTTAGTTGCTCATGACATACAGAGAAACTAGGGTTCTGAAAATGTGCGAAAGAGAGAAGATCCCAGATACAAGAGATATTTTTCCTTTTATACTAACCTAATTTGATTTAGAAATAAATTAAAAATAATAAATCCTAAAACTAAAAGATACTGTTTGTAATTAAAAATTACAAAAAGAAAATAAAATATAACTAATAAATGCTAAATCCAATAAAGAAGCCCAAAGAGAGGGAATTCGGACAGCACTACTGGCGTTAAACGCCATATTGGGCGTTTATCACTCTAAGGGAGGTAGGCTCGCATACGCTGCTAGCGCTAAACGCTGGCTGGGCGTTTAGCTCCCAAGAGGGGGGGGGCTTCCAACTTTGTTTCTTTTTGCTCCAAACTCTGCCAAATTGCTCCAAATCTTATCTGAAATAATTCAAATACTAAAACAGCTCAAAGTAGCATACAAAGAGGATTTTTGCACTGAAATCAAATAGAACTAAATAAAATCTAACTAAAGACAACTAGAAAATTCTAAGAAAAAGGGTACAAGATGCTCACGCATCACAACACCAAACTTAAAATGTTGCTTGTCCTCAAGCAACTAAAACAATGTAGGACCAAGAAGAGAAAATGTCTGAGACTTGAGTTGTCATTTAAGCTCAGGTCTAGTTATTGAATAGGGCTAATAACACTCTAATTCTGAATACCATCGGCATCTCATTATCCTTTGAAACTCAGAAATATTAGTATCCTTCAGAACTAGAGCTCGGATGATATTATAGATTCTCTTCTTTAGGCTCTAATTGATTCTTGAACACATCTTTTTTTTTCTTGGTGCTTTGCACCTTGAGCCTAGCCGTGACTCTAAGTGTTTTGTTTTCAAGCCTAACTTGATACAAGAACACCACAAGCACTTAACTGGGAGACTCCTTAGGTTTGAATTTTCCTTTCCTTTTTCTCCCGAACAGTGGTACTCAGAGCCTTAGGCATACTCTATAACAGCCATGGGTCACGATTTTAAGTGTTTAGTCTCAAGGGTTACCTGACACTTTCACACCACAAGCATATGGTTAGGGAAAACCACTCTTTTGAGCTTTAGATCAGTTTCGACCCTCCTAACCATTGATGCTAAAAGCCTTGGACTTTTTTCTTTTGATTTTTCTGATCTTTTCAATCCTTTTTGCTATTTGTTTTGCTTCAAGAATCAATTTCTTTTCTTAATTGAGAGAATCAATAATACTTCTCTAGGTTCTTGTTCCTTAAAAACCAATATTCTCAACTCCTATATCAAATATGCATAGTTAATTCATACATTTAAAAATAGAGATAGTGCCACCACATCAAAATAACTAGAATAACTCATAATATATAACTCAAATTTTTATGTATTTTACTACTTTTTTTTTCTTTTGAATTTTATTTAAGCTCAGTGAGCAATACATGAGACATCTTTAAAAAATAAACATAAAGTACTAGAACAAGCAACTAAACTAGAAAATAAGGAAATCCTACTAGTGATCATGCAAACCTAGAATAGAAAACAGAAAATAGAATGAAATACTGAAAAACATAAATAAGATAAAGGAAGGGAGGATGAAACTCAACAACCTCAATCACAGGGGCTGCAACTCCCTCTGGAGAATCCTCTCTGGCGCTTCAACTCCTCTATATCGCGTCCCTGCCTCCTCTGCTCCTCCATCAGTTAGTGGAAGAGAGTAGACTGATCTTGATGTTCTATCCTCAACTGATCAACAGAAGATGTCAGCTCCTCTATGGATGTGGTCAACTGGTCCCAGTAGTCACGGGGAAGGAAATTAACTCCCTGAGACATCTCCGGAAGATCCTACGGAAGCGGTGGAACTGGCTCCTGCTGTGGTCCATGCCCAAGCTCTCTAGCATGCTCCATACCCTTCTTTGTGATCAGTCTCTCAACGTTGATTGGGGTATCTCCATTAATGTGATCTCCAGCTGCTGCACACAGGTAGTAGATGAGATGATGGAAAGCCAGTCTCACAGTCGTGGAGGACCTATCAGCTATCCTATAAGACTTCTGAGGGATCACCTCACGCACCTCCACCTTGTTGTCGAGCATGATACAGTGAAATCATCACTACTCGCCCGACTGTAACCTCAGAACGGTTACTCATATGGAGGATGGAACGTTGGATGAACTCCAACCATCCTAGAGCAACTGGCTTGAGGTCATGCCTACACAGCTGGTACGGCTGATCTCTAGTATCCCTCCTCCACTGAGCTCCGGGGTGGCAAATATCAGCAAGAACCTGATCCAACTGGTGGTCAGTGTTGACCCTACGAGTGTATGAATGAGGGTCCTCTATAGATGGTGGTAACTGCAATGCCACCTTCACACTCTCCGAGCTAAAATCCATGATATGCCCTCTAACCATGGTGCGCTAGTTCTTTGGCTCCGGGTTCACGCCTCTGACATGGTTGTACGTCACCCAAGTATTGGCATGGAACTTTCGCACCATCAATGCTCCCACTTTAGTTATGGGGTTGGCCAGAACTTTCCAATTCCATCTCAGAATCTGGTACTGGATCTCCGGGTACTCATCTGGCTTCAGATTGAAGTAAACCTCGGGAATCACCTTCTTCTTGTGTACCATCTCATAAAAATGCTCCTCATCTGTCTTAGAGAAGAACCAAGTAAAGTCCCATAGGAGGGGGGGTAGGAGTCTTCTCTTTCCTCTTTCTTGCGAAGGATTTTCCAATCTTGGGTGTCATGGAGATAGTAAAATGAAGAAAAAGCAAAGCTCCCAACACCAAACATAAAAGGTTTACTCGTCTCTAAGAAAAGTAAAGATAAGAAATAAGAAAGGGATAATAGAAATAAAAGAGATAGGGGAGAATGAAGGGGAAGGCTTCCGCCTTGGCTAAGAAAAAAGGGGAAAAAGGAAGAAGGGGGTGTGTGTGGGAAGGATAAGTAAGAAGGAGAGAGTAGTTTGAGGTATGGTGAAAGTGGAAGGGGAGTGGGGTATTTATAGGTGGGGAAGGGGGATTCGGTTATGGGGTAGGGTGGGGGGAATTGAATTTGAATTTTAGGTTGTTGGGGGGAGAGATTGATGGGATAGATGATAGTGGATTGGGTTGAGTAAGAGGTTAGTTGAGAGAATCGAGGGAAGTGATAGGTGATAGGATGGATGAATGTAGATGGAAAAGTGGGTAAGGAAGAGAGAGAATGGATAAGTTTGAATGGGAAAAGTAGGTGGGAGTTGGGGTTTAACCAATGGCCAAAACACTTCCTTGAAACTTGAATTCTACTCCTTGGGCGTTAATCACTGGTTTTGGCATTTAACGCCATCAGGGGATCTCTCTATCTTCCTTTTTTTTGTGAGCGCCTTTGGTGCTAAACACCAAGGCTGGCGTTTAGCGCCCCAAGGGGGGTGCTACAACTTGAAAGAAACACCCATTTTGGGTGTTAAATGCCCATGCTCTTGCTCCCCACATTGCGCTAAATTCCTTCCCTGGCATTTAGCGCCCCGAGCATGCTTTATCCAGGGTGTTCTGTTTTTCTGTCTAAGTCTTTCTGTCCTCTTATAAGCGCTGTACATGATTACAAACATTAGAAAACCTAAGAAACTCTAAAGATCAATGAAAAATGAAATGAAATTAAACTAAAATAATATTAAAATAAAACAAAAATAAATTAAAGAATACTTATGGTTGGGTTGCCTCCCAATAAGCACTTTTTTACCATCACTAGCTTGATGGTCAGCTCTTCTAAGGAAGAGGATCATAGGGGCTTAGATCTTTATCCCTCATTGTGAACTTCTTTTCTGTGCTCTCATTGAATAAGCTCAACATGCTCTAGAGACAGGATCCTGTTAACAGTATGTGGTATGATTGGGCTTCTAGTTAACACCACCGTTATGTCAGGTGAGAAGTCCTCAGTAGGAATCTTCTTGTTCTTCTAGTCCTTAGATACCTTCTTCTTGGGACCTCCTCCATTTTTGGTGGATGGTGAATGCCCAACACCAAACTTAGGTTTGATGTCAGGGAAAACTGTATGACTTTCCACCAAGGGAGACGACTTAAGCATTAAGCTCTGCATGTAAGTACCTCCTTTGTTAGAGATTGGTAGATGTTTAAAGACCTTGAAAATTATATAATCCTCATGTAACCTCAGCACCAATTCGCCTCTCTCTACATCAATTAGGGCTTTTCCAGTGGCTAGGAATGGCCTTCCTAGGATGATGAAGTCATCTACTTCTTCTCCCATGTCATGTATCACAAAATCAGCAGGGAGGAAGAGCTCTCCAACCTTGACCAATACATTCTCCACTAGCCCATACGCCTGCTTCCAAGGCTTGTTAGCCATCTCCAGTCCAATTCTTGTGGGCTGTGCCTCTTGGATCCCCAGCTTCTTCATTACATTGAGCGGCATCAGATTTATGCTTGAACCAAGATCACACAGTGCCTTTTCAAATGTAATAGTCCCAACGGTATAGAGAATTAGGAAGCTTCCGGGATCAGGCATCTTCTTGGGTAGCTTCGTCTGAATTAATGCATTACATTTCTTGGTCAAGACCACAGTTTCATCTCCCTTCAAGGCCTTCTTCTCAAAGAGTATGTTTTGCATGAAGGCCATATAGGGAGGCATCTTATCCAACACCTCAACAAAAGCAATATTGAGGTGCAACTTTTTAAAGATTTTCAAGAATTGAGTCAATTGCTCATCCTTGGTCTCCTCTTGAAGCTTCTGAAGGTGTGGTACTTCAGACTTCTCTTGGTCTTATGGACCTCCTTAGGCTCGGTTTCCTTGGCCATGGCAAGGGCTTTAGACTCTTCTCTTGGATTTTTCTCTATGTTACTTGGAAGAGTGTTAGGAGGTCTCTCAGGTATCCTCTTGTTCAACTGACCCACTTGTACTTTCAAGTTCCAAATTGAAGATCTTGTCTCTTGCATAAACCTGTGAGTGGTCTTCGAAACTTTAGCAACTATTGTGGCTAAGTCAGGACTGTCTTGGCTTTAAGAGTGTCCTTGTTACTGCTGAGAAGGCTGGAATTGTTGGTTGTTAAACCTATTCTGATTGGATCCACCCTAGTTGTTGTTGAAGTTCTATTGGGGCTTTTGTGGCTATTCTCTCCACCGAAAGTTAGGGTGATTCCTCCATCCCTAATTAAAAGTATTTGAATATGGATCATTGTTAGGATTTCTAGAGGAGTTGCCCATATAATTAACTTGCTCAGTGGTGGGTTGAGTTTAGCCACAAGCATCCCCTTGGTTACTGCTCTCAGTCATGTCATAGGATGCATCTTGAGTGTTGACAGCTGAGACTTGCATCACTGTTAAATGCAGAGAAATCATGCAAATTTGCTGGGACATGATCTTATTCTGAGCCAAGATGGCATCCAGTGTGTCCCCCTTAATAACTCCTTTCTTCTAAGTAGTCCCAGTGTTTATAGGGTTCCTCTCAGAGGTGTATAGATACTAGTTATTTGAAACTATCTCAATAAGCTCATTCGTCTCTTCAGGCATCTTCTTCATATGCAAGGAACCACCTGCAGAGTTATCCGATGACATCTTGACCATCTCAGAGAGGTCATCATAAAAGATCTGCAGCGTTGTCCATTCAAAAAACATGTCAGGAGGACATCTCCTAATCATCAGCTTGTATCTCTCCCAGACCTCATAGAGGGACTCTCCATCTTTCTGTCTGAAGGTCTGGACATCCACCCTAAGCTTAGTCAGCTTCTGAGGTGGAAAAAATTTAGTCAGAAATCCAGTGACCACCTTGTCTCACGTCTCCAGGCTCTCCTTAGACAGAGAATCAAGCTACTGCTTTTGTCTATCCCTCAGAGCAAATGGGAAGAGCATGAGCTTGTAGACCTCAAGATTCACTCCATTCGTCTTCACAATGTCATAGATCTGCAGGAAGTTAGAGATGAATAGGTTTAGATCTTCCTGCGGGAGTCTATGAAACTGGTAGTGCTGCTACACCAGAGTGATCAATTGCAGCTTTAGCTCAAAATTATTGGCACCAATGGCAGGTACAGATATACTGCGCCCATAGAAGTCAGTAGTGGGTGCAATGTATGAGCGAAGCGTCCTCCTTGCTTGATCATTAGCGTTCAGATTTTCACCATTAGCATCCATGGTAAGCTTTTCAACTTCCTTCTAAAAAGTTTCCTTGAGATTCTCTTCGGCGTTTAGTGCCCTAGGGGGCTACCAGCTTTGTTCCTTTTTGCTCCAAACTCTGCTAAATTGCTCTGAATTTTACCTGAAATTGTAAAAATACTAAAACAGCTCAACATAGCATCCAAAGATTATTTTTGCACTGAAATAGAATAAAACTAAACAAAATCAAACTAAAAACAACTAAATGTTAAGAAAAAGGGTACAAGATGCTCACTCATCAACCGTCAATTCCTTGATCACTTAATTGTATTAGAGATTTAAGTTTAAATTCCGATTTACATGCCACACAACCCTAAGAATACCAAATCAAAGTGCAGTTATATATCACATACCACACTAAGTCCAAATAATTAGAAATTGTAAAGAGTTGGTTTCAAGCTATAATTCTAATGACATAACTTTTCCAAGACTCAAATATAATTCAAGTAGAATTAGCGTTATTTCCCAATAATCAATAATTTCTATGATGAAGAACGAAACCAATCCTTAAACAATAGTCAAGGTATAAATCAAGAGTGGAACAGCAATTAATTATTTATCCATTCAAATAAACAGAGCTCCTAACCTTAACTATGAAGGCTTAGTTGCTCATGGTGTAGAAAACCCTAGCAGAGAAAAAGCATGAACGTCTAAAATGAAAATTAGAAGAAAAGTCCCTACGTGGGCTTATCCAAATCCTATTTATAGTCCTAATTAAAATAGATTTAAAACTTAAATAAAACCCTAAAAGATCTTTTCTAATGGTATTGTGATTTACAAAATCAAATCTTCTAAAAGCCTTGTTGATTAGTTACAAACATGGTCCCCACTTGGATTCTCATACTCGGCACCACACACCAGGGTCTAGGCGTTTGGCGCCACCCAGCAGTGAACTTTACTCATGAGAAAAGTGCTTGGGCACTAAACGCTGGAGGTTGGGCGTTTAGCACCAAGTCTGCCAAGTCCAACAATGGGTTATGTAGCCTTGGGCGCTAAACGCTGAGTCATAGCGTTTAACGCCAACAATGGGTTATGAATGGTCTAATTGGGCTCTTCTGGTCATGCGTACACGTAACTCATACATACACACAATCTCCCTTTTGCTTTAGTGATGCGCATGCATAGATCCATGCGTACGCATTGTCCTTTTTTCCATCTTTATGCCCTATTTCACCAATTCTTCACCAGAAAACCACCTGAAATCAATCAAATGCTACACAACTCAAAGTAATGTTCAATGGGAGCTAATCTACTAAAATCTATTAACAAATCAACAGAAAAACTATATAAATCACATAGAAAATATACCAATGATGTTCACATATCAAGAATAAAAAATTCAAAAGAAATCAAATCTAACTAATTCATGTATTCTTCCAGCCAAGTTTTCAATCTTTTTCTCTTGCAAATCCTTATTTAATGCTGTGATAGGTGGGCCTAAGTTGAGCTTTTGATTGACCACATGAATGATGAAGAATTGAAGACTTAGTAGCTTAGTTTGATTCTCCTAGAGAATGTCCATAATCCTACGTCGCACGTGAAGAATTCACGTGAAACTATCTCCTCCACGTCACACGTGATGAAACCCATATTGAATGTGGCCTTTATTTCCTTCAATTGTTGCCTCTATTTTCTCCAATGCATTATACGTCAAAAAACTCACGTCCCACACGAAAGTGTAATCATGCGTACGCATGATAGCTCAAAATCTTCTTGTTGTGTGCACGCATGGGTTATACGTACGCACGATAGGCAACATCCCACGTGAAAGCCTTCACATCCAACGTCTATTCTTCTCTCTACCATGTTGAAATGGGATCATGCAAACGCATGCATAAGCATATTCTTCTACTTGTGTGTACGCATGGGTCATGCGTATGCATGGCTTGTGATGACTGTGCATCATGTACCCTTTTTTTATCAAAAAGGGCTATAAAAAGAGCATAATCTCATTGAATCAATACAATTTCATGAACCAAATGATATATATTATGGTACATTGCTTTGAAATAGGTTTGTGTTGAATTTTATGTGAAAAGAACAACAAAAGGGGAAGGAAATAGCAAATAAAGTTAGGCATGTGAAGCTGGGCGTGCCACTTGAAGCTCTGGGCATGGCACGCCAAGCTTTTGAACCAACTCTCAATAGTGGGTGTGCCACTTGGAGCTTTGGGCGTGGCACGCCAAGTTTGTGAAGCCAAGATCTTAAAGAAGGCGTGCCACTTGGTGTCTTGGGCATGGCACGCCAGGCTTAAATTCCATAGGAGTAATTTTGAGCCCCACTATGGGCGTGGCATGCTAAGAAGTGGCATGGCATGCCGGGGCATATGCCAGCCTGACCTATTCTCATTCAAATGCAAATAACTTGAGCTACACAACTCCAAATGAGATGATTCTAGTGTCATTTGAAAGTAGACATCCAGAGCTTTCCAACCATATATAATCCTTTATAATGGACACTAGAATTGAGGAAGATATTGACCCTAAAAACACAAGAAGAAAAACATGTCACTGCAGAGTTACCAACTTGACCTCTTCATCTTCAAAGGTACATAACATGCGTTGTAGAGATCCAAATGATCTGATTTTTGTGGCGTTGGAAAGCTGACATCAAGAGCTTTCTAACTATATATAACACCTTAGAGTGAACGTTAAAATAGAAGGTTCGAAAGGCCATTATTTCAGTGTTGTAAAACCTGGGCATGCCACTTGATATCGAAGGAGTGGCACGCCATCTCTATTTCATAATGGGCGTGCCACTTGGAATTCTATGCGTGGAATGCCAGTTCTAATGGCTAGAAAGGAGATTTTGGTGCATCATTGAAGGTGTGACACACCAATTTTGGACGTGGCACACCAGTTTCACAACATATGGGGTGTGGCACGCCAGAAGTGGAAGTGGCATGCCGGGGTACTTGACAAACTGACCTCTCTATCTTCAAATGAGCATAACTTGAGTTACATAAGTCCAAATACGTTAATTTTAAAAGCGTTAGAAAGCTGACATCCAGAGCTTTCCAACAATATATAATACTCTATAATAAAAATTCAATTTATGGCCCAAACAACTCCATCTCTTTAGCGTGTCAAATGGGTCACAATCCAAAGAGCAAAATCAAGTGGGAGTGGCACTTGGAACCACACACCAACTTCTTCCTACAGCCCCTAACCTTCAACCAAGCCCACTCCAACTCTCACTCAAGCCTACAATTGTCAACCAATCAAGGCCACAAGAAGTATCTAGAATAGTTTATTTTTATTTCATTGTAATTTGCTTTCAATTTCATTTAAGTTTGTAATTTAGGAGAGCTTATATAAAGGCCTTAATTTCATAGAATTATGGGATCTTTTGAAATGAAATAATTCTACTAGGAGGGGTCTTTGGACTCTCTCTTCTCACCCACACTTCTCTTCTTTTCCACTTTCTTACTTGTAAATATTTTAGTTATGAATTACTAACTCTTTCCATTGGAAAAGAGAGCTCTATTGCAATTTGATGGATTAATTTGTTTTTATTCTTCTTCTTCTCTTCATCTCTCTTTGATTTACTTGAAAGAATTTCGTTTTTCATACTAGAATTAAATTATCTTGGAAAAGAGATTGAATGCAATTGGGTTTTATGGGTAGCTTGGAAGAGAAAACACAAAACCATGCTTGAAATTCTTTCTCTCACTTGAATAGATTTGGGTTTTGGTGATTGGATATGTTGACATATAATTCACCCACTATTTGGATCTAAGAAAGTGTGTGGTATAATCAGGGACCATTCTTCATCTCTTCTCATGAGCAATTAGACCAAGGAATTGGCTATTGATCAAGATTTAAGAGATTGAGTCACCAAGGAATTGGGGCTCAATCAATCATGATTGTCAAGAGGTCAATGAGTTACATGATTGAAGATGAGATAAAATCAATTAATCTGGAGAATGCAATATCTCTTGATCCCAATGTTCATTTTATCTTTCTTTCTTTTATTTACTTTATGGTTATTTATATTTTCTGCATTTTACATTTCCAGCACTTTACTTTCTTGTACTTTACTTTCCTTGCCATTTACTTTCTTGCACTTTATTGCTTTTCTTTACTTTTATGTCATTTACATTTCCTTGTTGCTCATCATCACAATTATGAATCGTCTAACTAGAATAATTAACCAACTATTGCTTGCTTAATCCAATTAATCTCTGTGGATATGATTCCATTCCTAGTGGGTTATTACTTGACGACAATTTGGTGCGCTTGCCAAAGAACGGATTCATTATATGTGGGTAGTGAATTCCAGTCGATCAGCTTCCATTTTGGCATTGGACGCCAATGCTACTACGTTGCACATTGAGGTGCCTAGTACCCTTGGGAAGGTATAATTGATTGGCGTGGTACGTTGCTCTCTCCCACGTTTCACATGAAGCTTGATTTCCATATAGGAAACCCTCTATTTAATCTAGAAAGCTTTTTGATTTTTTCTCTCTTCTTGCACTTTTTTGCTCAAAGTGATTTATGGCCTCCTTTTCTCTTTAATCTTTACAAATTCTCTTCCAAATTTTCTGAAATCAATGAATGCATACTAACTCAAAGTATTGTTCAATTCACCATGAAATCATTATTTAACTTATAATAATTCTTAGTTTATTGAATGAATTCTAAGAGAAAAATACTAAAGATGTGAATGCATCACAACACTAAACTTAATACTCTGTTGTCCTCAAGTAAAAGAAAAGAAAGAAAAAAAATTTTTTTAGCTGAAAAGGGGTTGAATCATTCTTGAAGCTCTTGTCCCCTTTAGGAGTGGGGTTTAGCAAACCATGTGAGTACCTTGAATTCTCTCTATCTTTAATGACTCTTGTATTCTTAGGAGTAGAGGATGCTTGATAAACCCCAATTTTGTGGGTTATCTTGTGCATAATTTGGGAAATTTTGTCAACTTATCCCACATTTATTCAATGAAATAGCATGATTTTGTAATTCTACCTAATTTATGCCAAAGAGTTAAAAAATGCTTTTTAGACCTTTAAATTGCTAATTTTAATTCACTTTAATTCTATTCGATGCCTTGATATATTTGTTGAGCAATTTCAGGCTTATAAGGTTAGGATTGGATGGAAGAAGTGAAGACGAAAGCATGCAAAGTGGAGAATTCATGAGGAAATGAGCATTTGGAGGATTGAAGGCAACGCGCATGCGTCACTCATACGTACCCGTGAGGAGGACATTCATGGCCACGCGCACGCATCACCCACGCGTACGCGTGAGGAGGGAATTTGCCAGCGACGAGCACACGTCAACCACGCGCACGCGTGACGCTGATCACGTGACCTCATTAAAGTGAATATGCTGGGGGTGATTTCTGAGCTTTCCCGGCCTAAATCCAACTCATTTCTGAGACTATTTCATGCAGAATTGAAGATTGGACAAAGGGGGAGCAATTAGATTATCTAGGATCATGCTTTAGGTAGTTTTCTAGAGAGAGAAGCTCCCTCTTCTCTCTAGAATTAGGGTTCTTAGGTTAATTTTTCTCTTAGATCTAGGTTTAATTTCTTGTTTTCATCTAGTTTTCTTTATAATTTCTTGTTTTTACATCTTTGTTCTTCTTAGTTCTCTTGTTAATTTCCCTTTTTATGCCTCTTTTATGTTGATGCCTTCTTGTTGGATTTGGTTTTAATTTAATGCAATTTTATGTTTTCATGTTATTGATGTTTAATTGAGCTATTGTTGTTATTTTCTTTTATTGGGTAGTTGTAGAATTTATATTTCTTGCAATTTTCCATGCTTTCCTTTTATGCCTTGCAAGTGTTTGACAAAATGCTTGGTTGGATGTTAGAGTAGTTTTTTGAGCATTTATGGCTTGGAAAGAGAAATTAGGCGATCTTGAGTTATTAATGCCCAACTCATGTTGGTGGTCTGAAGTTGTTAGTTAATATTGTTTCCATTGACTCTAAACTCTTGTTAATTCAATTAGTAAGTTGATTAGGAGTTTTGGATTGAGATTAACTAGTCTTATTTGACTTTCTCCTATGTTGAAGATAACATTGTACCTTCTTCCGATATTGTAGATGACGAAATAGGATTAGCTCTTGTTAATTATTGTATGATAATTAATGACTAGGATAGAAAGCCTATATTCTCTTTAGTAATTACTTTCTTTTGTTGTTTGATTTACATTTCTTGCCTTTCTAATTTCTTGTTTTATGAACGCAACCCCCTTTAATCTCGTAACCAATAAGTAAGCACTCAATTGTGATTCCTAGGGAGAACGATCCAGGACTAATACTCTCAGTTATTTTTATTGGGTTGGACTTGTGACAACCAAAAATTAAAATTTGATCGAGCATTACTTATCAGTTTGGAACTATACTTGCAACAAAATTATTTCCTTCTAACCGAGAAGAAATTCTAAGCCGATGGTTTTTGCTCTTTCAAGTTTTTGTCACTGTTGCCAGGGAGTTGCAATGTGTGCTTGTTATTGGTTATTGTATATATATTGATAGTGTGAATAGGTCTACTCTTTGTTTGTTTGCTAGATTTGGTTTAGGAGTTTGTTTTTTTATCTCTTAATAATTTTTGTTTTTGTTTTTCCTTTTCTACTATGAATTCTCATCAATTTGGCTATGAGTTTGGTTCAAACTATGTTGTAGGAAATGGAAATGAAAGCTTCAATGGAGATTTGCATCAAGGGTTTGGAAATCAAAGGTGGGTGGAGCATCAAGCATATGGACAACCTTCATGGCAACAACCTCCTCCGATTTATTATAGGTATAATCCAACTCCTAATGCTTACTAATCTAATGGATATGGTGACCCTCATTGTGGTTGTCAACCACAACCACTACGTACATATGACCCCTTCCCTCAATATAGTCCTCAACAACCTTACTCACAAGCCCCATTCCACCATTTACCTCCATATGATCCTAACATATATCCACCATACCAACAACCAAATGAGCCATACTTAGAGTCACCACCATTCCAACATCAATACTCTCAAGAACCATCAATTTCATATACCTCACCTCCATACCCTTACCAAGATGGACCACCTTCTAATTATGAACCTATTCTCCTAAACAATGAACCTTCTCTTCCACCACTTCCTTCAATGGATGATGCTCTCCATGCCAACATGCTAGAATAACAAAGAGATATTAGCTCTTATATCCAAAGGCAAGAAGAGAAGTAAAAGGAGCTAAAGAAGCTAGAAGTCATGGTTGCTACCATGGCGGAAGTAATTAACAACATGGCCTCCCACCTAAGCTCATGCATCCCAAGTACTCCCATTGATGAATATGGAGGATCAACCAAAGAGCATAGCGAGGGAGTGAATTTAAAACTTCAAGGTGAAGAAGATGAGCTGAAGCAGGATTTGCATCAAAAGGAGGAAGTTGAGGTCATTGATGTTAAGGAAGTGGATAAAAAGTTAAGGGAAATTGATCAAGAAGTGGATTCCATCATTAGTGATTTTTTGTCCATATTGATTAATCCCCTTGATGATCTTGTTGAGCCATCTTCCATTGGACTAGAAAGCGATGTTAAAGAGGATGTGCAACCTCCAAGGCATATGTTAAGTAATGAAGAATTGGAAGAAGTTGAGCAAGTGACAAGTCTTGTTATTGAAGATAATTCCACATCAACCAAAATGTTATTGGAGATTGTTGAATCGTCCTCATTGTGTTGCGAATTTGATGTTGAGGAGGCTGATGCACAACCTCCGACGCATGACTTAAGTAATGAGGAATGTGTAGAAGAAGTTGGTGAACAAGGAATTGAAATTGAAGATGCTTGTCAAGAGGTGGAGGAATTTGAAAAAGAGCACAAGGGAGTGGACCATGCATTGTCAAAGTGTGGGGAGGCTGACGTGGCGGAAATTGGCGAGTTAAGAAATTATTATTAGAGATACGTTGCAAGTACAGCCCTTAACCAGCCAAAAATTCGCTTATCAATTTAGAAGGGTTGTCACAATATTGAAATTAAAATACTGGGAGTATGAATCCCAGGTCGTCTCCCAACGAGTTGCAGAAAGATGTGCTATTTTATTAATCAGGTATTTTCAAAAATGGTTGAGTTGATAAACAGGAAATTAAATAAGAGAATTTAGATAATTTAAATAAAAGCATTGACTGAGAGTAGATTAGTTGGAAGCCCTATTCTTGTTGAAGTACTCTCAAGATTAATTGATAATTGAAGGTTGCTCTGCTTAGTTATCCCTTACTAGGTAGAGGAAAGTCAAGCAAGTTGGAAAGCTATTTCAAGTCACAAGTCCTAATCCTCTCCCTTGGGAAGGACTAGTGTCAATGACTGGAGGGTGATCCAACAATAAACCCAATTAAAATTTTTCTCTTGAGTAATCCAACTCAAGGTTTCCTTTCAATCATCTCCCAATCAAGTTATGGAACTACTCGCTCATTATGTTTGTAAAATCCACGAAATAAGAAAAGGAAATATTGAAAGACATGATGAATAATAATCAAAGGAATCAATTAAAAATAAAAATAGTTCTTGTATTAATAAATTCTAAAAAATAATCCAATGTCAACTTCTGGAAAAATTAAGAATATGGAAGAGTAAATGAAAAATAAATAACAAGCTATAATAACTAGTACCGGAGGTAGACTCTTCTCAAAATCTAAAGCCGAAAAAATCTTCAAATCCTAATTTATGAATGTATATAGAAAAACCTAGGGGAGAAGTAAATTCAGATCTAAAACTGAAAATTATGCGGAATGAATTGTTGCTGTTGTCTCTGCATGTTCTCTGGTTCTAATCTGTGTTTATGGGCCAAAAACTGGGTTGAAATGTGGCCCAGAAACTCTGCCAGTGACTTTTGTAATTCTGCAGATCGTGCACGCCATGCGGCCGCGTCATCCACGCGATCGCGTCACTCAGTGTGTCTCGTATCATGCGTGCGTGTCGTCCATGCATTCGCGTCATTCGCGCAGCTTCCAATCCGCGCGGTCACATCACTGAGATTTCTTCTATTTCGCACGATCACGTGAGCCATGCCACCGCGTGACTTCTCACTGGTCATCTCCTCAATTCCTTGTGTTTCTTCCATTTTTTTGCATGCTTCCTCTTCATTTTTTACGCCATTCCTGCCTATGAAGCCTGAAACACTTAACACACAGATCACGGCATCGAATGGTACAAAGGAAGATAAAAATATATAACTAAAAGGTCTTCAAGAAGCAAGTTATCAATCATAGAATATTTTTAGGAAGGAATTGTAAATACATGCAAATCATATGAATAAGTGGGTCAAGACTTGATAAAACCACACAATTAAACACAATATGAATCACAAAATAGTGGTTTATCAACCTCCCCACACTTAAACATTAGCATGTCCTCATGCTAAGTTGAAGGAGATAAATATGAATGAATAGGAACATATAATACTCATGTAATGCAATGCAACCTATATACATAAGAATGCAACTATATGAGTTTGTCTACATGGTTAAAAATAGATAAGTTCTCTAAGACAAAACATGGGGCAGATTTCACTAATTCAATTCATATCGTAAAAGCAGATAAATTTGTAAGAAGATAGCTTGTGAAAGTAGGGAGCACAAGACTGAGCATCAAACCCTTACTGTTGGTGCGTGTGCACTCTAATCAACTCTAGTATATGGGGTAATCACTCTATCCTTCTCTAATCATGCTTTCAAAAATTTTGTTTTTCACCTAATCAATCAACAATTTTAAAATGCCAATGCAAACATCATGAGGTCTTTTCATGGTTGTAACGGGGCTAAGGTAAAGGTGGGGGTACACATATGGCTAAGTGAGCTTGTATATTGAATCTTTAATTAACCTAAGCTCTCACCAAATATACATATATTCTATATAATTGCAACATTCATCTTAGCTACCCAAAATCTCCTTTTTACATTCCATATTCATGTCCTAACCTTTATTTTAATTTTATCACATGTGCATTGATTATTTAAACTCTTGACTTATTATTAGGGTAATTTTGTCCCCTTATTTACTAAAATAAAGAAAAAAAATTTTGTATAGCGTATCAATGCACATAGATTTGTAATTTCCTTTTATGGTTTCACATGAATAGGTACCCAAATTCCCTTTATTTTTTTATGACATATTTTCTATTACCCTTTATTCCCACAATTTTCCCATACTCAGTTAACACACAAATTCTATCTTAAGCTAACCAAAGATTCAATTGGGATTTTCAATTATTTTCCGCTTAAGGCTAGTAATGTGGTACAATATAGAACGAATGGGATCAAAAATGGCTCAAAGTGGTTAACAAAGGTAATTAAAAAGGGTTAGCTTATTTGGGATATGTGAGTTAAACAAACAATGGCCTCAATCATATGCATGCACATAACACATTAATTTTGGACATATAGGATAAAACAAAATTTATATTACAATCATAGAGAAGTAAACACACAAGGAAAAAAATGTTTATGGTTAAATAGTGTAACCATGTATTTAGGCTCAAGGTCTCACGGGTTGTGTGTTCTTTTAGCTCAAAAATCCTATTCCAATTTCAACTTCAAACAAATTTAACATAAATATTTTTATTTAAATTAGTGAAATATTCAAAAAATATATGGTCTTAAAAGAAACTTATTGTCTTTTTAATCAGGTAGAACATGCATGCAAATAACCTACTAATATGCAATCTATCCTATACTAAAGAAGAATAAATTGGTGTTAGGGGGAAAGAATTACCTCCGGAAGTCAGGTACTGACCGACCTCCCCACACTTAAGATTTTGCACCATCCTAGGTGCCATCTGTCAGGAACAAGGGTGGGCTAGTGGCAGTATCTCCACAGTCGGGACCGTCATGGCTCCCCGTGCTGGTAAAAGAAGTGTATCGGAGTGCCTGGGTCCTCGTTAGGTCTATGGTTGCTTGTGAGTAGCTCCTTAAGATATTTGAATCAGCGGTTGTTGCGGCGCTCTCGGAGCTTTGCTTTCTGGTCTTGTTGGTCCAACATCTTCAGTATTTGATGCAGCAGCTGACTAGTAGATAGTGGAGGAACTGCAGTATCTTCTGTGGACTGGCTGGTAGTGGTAGGTGGTGGCCTGAGATATCTCCCGTTAGGAACGTACTGATCATCCCATGGAAGTATGGCTTTGGTGTCCCCAGCTCTATAAGAGACTCCGGCTGCTGAGATAAGATCAAAGACCAAGGCGGGGAAAGGTAGGTTGCCCGCAATTTGCACGTGTCCCATAGAATTCCGAATGCGTCTTGGTAAATTTAGAGGCTGGTCTGTGAGGATGTACCATAGTAGAACGGCCATGTCTACGGTGAAGGAGGACTCATGAGTGCTCGAGAAGACGTAATGGGACATAATCTGTGCCCATACGTGAGCCTCTAAGGTGAGTGCGGAAGCTGAGATTCCCTTAGGACGGGAACGATGATATCCAAAGATTCATTTGCTACCAGGTTGTGCGATAACTCTGAGAACAGCATCCCAGTCAAATTTATATGCCTGGCGCTTGAGTGCGGCTTCTTGAAATACGTCCAGTCCTTCTGGAGCAGGGGAAAGATCTAAGGCTCGCTAAATGGCCTCTTCTGTAATGGGGACTTGCTTCTGACGGATGTAAATAGACTGCAGGGTCGGCAGGTGGAAGTTGTATAGAACTCAAGTACCCAAGAAAGATTAACCTGTCGGGGCTGTCTCTGTAGGAATTTCCAATGTCTTTGTGCAATTTGCGGCTCAACAAATTCGGCAATACGAGGTGGAAGGATAAGAAGGTGTTCGTTGTTGTAGTTCTGAGCTGCCAGAATAGGAAACATCTGCTCACAATAGTGATTGGGAAATCGTGCAGTGTCCTTTGCTGGGAAAGCTCTCTCCTTTTCATCAACCTTGATAATCCTTTTAATTCTTTTTGTTGAGGGCTTGACTGCAGTTGAAGAAGGCTCTGCCACTAATGCTCTTTTACTTCATTTCCTTGCTGTGGATTTGGGGGTAGCTTTCTCCTTCCCTTTCATGGTGGCCATTCTGAAAGGAAACGAGTAAAGACATAAATAATGCAAGGGTTATAGCAAGGAAAAGAATGGGAAAGGTGGTAATCAATGCACAGGAATGGATAATGATGAGAACACATGGTCATGACTACATGTGACAAATCAACAACGGAAATATAGCAAGTACATGGGATGACAATTAAATGCAAGGTGTTTATTGGCATGCCGGCAAAGGGCATGAGTAGCATAGATCAAGCATTCAATGTCCAAATTTGATTACCATGTCTTTTAAACTAAAAATATGCTTGTAATAACAATTATATTAGATTAATAAAATATAAGAAGGGTTTTGCGAAAAGCAGGCATTTAGAGTAATAGATTTAAAAGAAATCTAAAAAAGAAGTAGTGCAAAATGCCATATGGGCGTTTTCACAAACACATAGCATGCATGTTAAATAAGGTATGGAAAATATTAATTTGAACATGCAAGTAACCCTTTAGAAAATAATATATAATTGTTAAACAAGTCCTAAACAATCCAAAAGCAACATATAAAAATAATGACCCAAATAAAGTTCCAACACCAATAGGAGGGAGAAGAAAGAAAAAGAAAATATAGATAGGGGAAGTAAAAGAGAAAGAAAAGAAAATATAAAAATAAAAAGAAGAATGAAAAAGTAAAGAGGGAAGAAGCTCTTTCTTGGTAGTAGTGTAGTTAGACTGAGCAGTGTCTAAAGTCTTAGACGCATAAGCAATGACAAAAGGATCTTTACCTTCACGTTGAGCCAGCGCTGCTCCTACTGCATAGTTGGAAGCAACGCACATGATTTCGAATGGCTGGCTCCAGTCAGGTCCTCTCACAATTGGAGCTTGAGTCAGGGCGGTCTTCAGCTTATCAAATGCTTGTTTGCAATCCTCACTGAACTCGAACTCGATATCTTTCTGCAGTAATCTGGATAAAGGAAGTGCTACCTTACTAAAATCCTTAATGAATCTTTGGTAAAAACCTGCATGGCCAAGGAACGAACGGACTTCCCTCACAGAGGAGGGGTAAGGAAAACTAGAAATAACATCCACCTTTGCTGGATCTACAGAAATGCCAGTATTAGATACAACATGTCCTAGTACAATCCCTTGTCTTACCATAAAGTGATATTTTTCAAAATTCAATACAAGGTTTGTATTGACACATCTATCTAGTACTCTAGATAAACTATCCAAGCAAAGGCTAAAGGAATCACCATAAACGCTAAAATCATCCATAAAAACCTCCATATAGTCCTCAAGAAGGTCAGAGAAAAGACTCATCATGCACCTTTAGAAAGTAGCTAGTGCATTGCATAGGCCAAAGGGCATTCTCTTATAGGCATAAGTCCCAAAAGGACATGTAAAAGTAGTATTTTCCTGATCTTCAGGAGTTATATGAATCTGGAAATAGCCTGTGTAACCATCTAAAAAACAATAATGTGATTTACCTGACAGGCGATCCAGCATTTGATCAATGAATGGAAGAGAATAGTGATCCTTACGTGTGGCTTGGTTGAGACGTCTGTAATCAATGCAGGCCCTCCAGGCGTTCTGTACTCTGGTTGCTATGAGTTCTCCATGCTCATTCTTCACTGTAGTGACTCCAGACTTCTTAGGCACCACTTGTACTGGGCTCAGCCATTCACTGTCTGAGATGGGGTAGATGATATCTGCCTCCAGTAGTCTGGTCACTTTCTTCTTGACAACCTCTAAGATAGTGGGGTTCAGTCTTCTTTGGGGTTGACGGACGGGTCTTGCACCCTCTTCTAAAAATATTCTGTGCTCACAAACTTGAGGGTTAATGCCCACTGTGTTGTCAAACTCCACCCAATTGCCTTCTTGTGCCTCCTCAGCACACTGAGTAACTGCTCTTCTTGTTGAGAAGTAAGTTCTCATACAATGATAAATGGAAACTTCTGCTTGTCCTCGAGGTAAGCATATTTGAGGTGTGGAGAGAGGGGTTTCAATTATAACTTCTGCTCATGGTCAGGCTCTGGATTGTCTGGAGCTGGTGGCAGTGGTAAAGTACTGTCATTGTCCTCAGAAAGTGTCCCCACACTCGGACCTTGTCCTATGTACTTCTCTTCGAACTCCTCCTGGTGAACTTCAGCTACAGTTTCATCTATGATGTCACACTAGAGGATAGAATGATCTTCTGGAGGGTGCTTCAAAACTCCATTCAGATTGAAGCTTACTACTCGGCCGTCTATTTCAAAAGAGTATGTTCCTGAAAAAGCATCCAATTTGAACTTCGAGGTCTTCAGGAAAGGTCTTCCGAGTAGGATTGATGATGGCTTCTCTGAGTCATTTTGGGGCATCTCTAGGATATAAAAATCAATGGGGAACGTGAGCCCCTTAATACCCACTAATACATCTTCAGCAACTCCAGCCACTGTAATAATGCTTTTATCTGCTAACACAAAACGAGCTGCCAACCTTTTTAAGGGAGGGAGCCTCAAAACATCGTATATAGACAAAGGCATTATACTAACACATGCTCCTAAATCACACATGCAGTCAGAAAATATCACACCTCCAATGGTACAATTAACCATGCGTGGGCCTGGGTCACTACATTTTTTAGGTATATTTCCCATTAAAGCAGATATAGAACTACCTAAAGGAATAGTTTCTAATTCATTAATTTTGTCTTTATGTATGCATAAATCTTTTAGAAACTTTGCGTATTTAAGTACCTGTTAAATAACATCAAAAAGGGGAACAGTTACCTCAATCTTTTTGAATATTTCTACCATTTTGGGATCAGGTTCCAACTGCTTCCTGGGCTTCCTTGCAAGTTGTGGAAATGGAATAGGAATGGCGTTTTCTACAGTGTCTGCGCCCTTTGGTGCTTCTTCTTGTGATTGAGCTCCTTCTTCTTCAGCCATGTCCTGTATATCCTCTTCCTCCTCAACATCTTCTATTTCCACTACCTCTTCAGCTGAGGTGTGTTCTGGTGGGTTTGGCTCTTCCTGATTCCTCTCTTGCAATGTGATTCCGGACCTTAGGGTGATGGCATTAATGCCACCCTTTGGATTGGGTAATGGTTGAGAGGGGAGTCCACTAGAGCTTGAGGACTGGTTGTTGGAGTTATTCAGTGATCCAATCTGTGAGACAAGGGCTTGCAAAGTAGAGTTCAGACCATTTAGGTTAGAAGTGAGGTTATTTTCCATGGCCTGTTGTCTCCGATCAATAGATTGTAGTAACTGATCATTAGGAGATGGAGAGGGATAAGTGATCTGAGGGGTCTGCTGAGGTGCTTGAGGCTGCCTTAGATGAGGTGCTCTATAGGCCTAATTCTGATTCTGCTGCCTGAAGTTATTATTGTTATTCTACCTCTAGTTTCCATTATTATCTCTGCCTCCTGTATTATGATTGTCCCTCCAACCCTGGTTAGAATTATCTCTCCAACCTTGGTTAGAGTTATCTTGCCATACATGGTTGTAGCTGCCACCTTGATTGTACCCTTGATTGGGGCAGTCATAGAAGTTATGAGTGGCTGCCACAGTGTTGTCTTCTTGCTGGAGCTGCGGACATTTGATGACAAGTCATCATATACCCATTTTTCAAGCTAATTTTACTTGTTTTGTTAGTCTTTATGCACTTTCTTGCATCCTAAGTAAGTGATTTGGAATGAAAATGCATAACTTCTTTAAATCAAACAACCACCATGAAATTAATGTTAACTCATGAGGTTTAAGCTAAATTTAATTGAATTTTAATTGATTTATAAGCCTCTTGAATTTAGTGATACTTTGAGTGGTTGTTTTGGTTTATTGTAGGTGAAGAAAAGAAAAAAAGGAAAAGCGTGGCCTAAGGAAGCGTGGCCCAAGGAGAAGAAAACATGGCCAAAGGAAGGAAAAGTGTGCCGTATGAATGGAGAAAGCAAGCATTGCCCTCCACAAGGGCACACTGCCCTCTAGGAGGGCAACATAAGGGAGCAAGCCAAGAAGAGGCAACTCTGCCCTGCCCACGACAAGGGCAGAGCACAAAATGGTGCCTTGGATCAAAGGAAGGAAAAACCTTGCCCTGCCCTCCACAAGGGCAGTATCGGGCTCTCCAAAAGGAAAAATTCAAAGAAAAAGCCCACCATTGCATGCCACAAGAGTCGAACACGGAACAATGAAGAAGCAAGGAACTAGGCTTGATTATGGTGCCAAGAAAGCCAAGGAAAATAAGTAGCGTGTGTTTCAGCCATGTCTCGAACGCGGGACTTCAGTTTGGAAACACTGCCCTGCCCTCCGCGAGGGCAGGGCAGCATTTTGTTGTGGCACACAGGCGCACCAAGGGCATCATTCGGCAGCACCAGCAGCGCACCAAGGCACCAATCTGGCGCACCAAATTTTTCTGCCCTGCCCTCCACAAGGGCAGGGCAGCATCCTGCGCACCAAGCTCGCACCACACGCACGCACCATGGGCCAGCCGCATCAATTTTCTGCCCTGCCCTCCGCAAGGGCAGGGCAACCTCCTGGAAGCAATCCTTCATGGGCTAAAATTGGATTAAAAATCCAATAAAATTCATTTCTTCACCAAATCAAAAGCCCATCCAAATCCCAAGATCCAAGAATAGAAAGTGAAATAGGAGTTAGTTTGATGTAATTAGGACTTTTACTTTTCACCTTTTACTTGACTTTTGGAATTTTGCACTTTCTTTGGAGCTTTGAATTTTGCAAATTTTCTTTGAGAGACTTCACTGAGATTTCAGAGAATTGGGGAGGAGAATTGATCTCTCTTCTTCCTCGTTCTTGCTGAGGCACTTTTACTTTTCTTGTTTTGAGTCTTGGGTGTTAAGAATTGGGGAAATTCTGTCTCAATCTCCACTCAAGATCTCTTTGATTTCATTTCTGCATAATTGAATTCAAACACATTTCCTTTACTGCTTCTTCTTCAATTTCTTGTTAATTGCTTTGTGAACTTGGATCTGGGAAGGCAATTGAGATCTAGGCTTAGCTACCTAGTCTCTGGAGTCCTGAGGTCCCAATTTACTTTTGGTTCTTCTGTGAACCTTTGCTGCACTTAATTTCCTCACTGTTTGAGTTCTAATTGTTTCTAATTCAATTTCTGCTCTATTGATTGTTACAATTCAATTTCTCTTGCTTAAATTCTGAAATCCCTGTCCTCAGATCCCTTTTACATTCAAGCAATTTATATTCCTTGCAATTTAAGTTACTACTATTTACATTTCTTGCACTTTAAGTTTTAGTCATTTACTTTCTTGTTCTTTAAGATTTAGCACGTTTACTTTCCTGCCCTTTAATTTACTGCAAGTCTCCCTTCCCCCTTTACATTTTCTGTCATTTACTTTCTGCTAAATACAAACCACTCAACCAAAACTTAATTCGCTTGACTAAATCAACCACTAAACTAAAATTGCTCAATCCTTCAATCCCTGTGGGATCGACCTCACTCATGTGAGTTATTATTACTTGATGCGACCCGGTACACTTGCCGGTGAGTTTTGTGTCGGATCGTTTTCCGCACATCATGTTTTTGGCGCCGTTGCCGGGGATTGAAATAGATTGACAATGATTAAGTGAAGTGGAGGTCTAGATTAAGCACTTTTTCTTTTCTGTTTCTCTAACACACTAACTGTTTGTATTTTTGCTTAAACAAAAAAAAACCCTCACTCTAGCAATAGAAGTGAAGTTTCACTGGTTTTCTGGATCTTTGTGTTTATTGTTGTGTGTTTGTATGTCAGGTACAGGAAGATCTTCCCCTATTCTCTCTGAAATTGACCAAAGGACTCTTCGAAGAATAAGAAGAGCTGAAAGAGGGAAGAACGTTATTGGAGAGGAAGAATCTGAGGAGGAATTCCAAGAAATGGAAGGAGATCTATCAAATCCCAATCAACCAAAAGGAGGAGCCAATAATAACCAACAACAAAGAAGAGTACTGGCTTCCTACACATTTGCAAATGCTAGACATTGTGGGAGTAGCATTCTTCCCCCCAATGTCAATGCAAACAATTTTGAACTAAAGCCACAACTTATCACTTTGGTTCAAAACAACTGTTCTTTTGGAGGAGGACCATTGGAGGACCCAAATCAACACTTATCCACCTTCTTGAGGATTTGTGACACTGTCAAAACCAATGGTGTGCCTCCTGACAGTTACAAGTTGCTGCTCTTTCCATTCTCTCTCAGGGATAAAGCCACTCAATGGCTAGAAACGTTCCCAAAGGAAAGCATCAACACTTGGGATGACTTGGTGAGCAAGTTCCTCGCCAAATTTTATCCCCCTCAAAGAATCATAAGATTGAAGACTAAGGTGCAGACATTCACTCAAATGGAGGCTGAGAATTTATATGAAGCATGGGAAAGATATAGAGCTCTATTGAGAAAATGTCCACCAGAGATGTTTACTGAATGGGATAAGTTGCAGAACTTCTATGAAGGACTTACTCTAAAGGCTCAAGAAGCACTTGATCATTCAGCTGGAGGCTCATTACAACTCATGAAAACTACAGAGGAAGCTCAAAACCTCATTGATATGGTGGCCAACAACCAATATTTCTTTGCTCATCAAAGACAACGCCAACCATCACAAAGAAGAGGAGTAATGGAGTTAGAAGGAGTAGATTCAATTCTAGCTCAGAACAAGATGATGCAGCAGCAGATTCAACAACAGTTTGAGCAAATGGCCAAAAGAATTGATGGCCTGCAAGTAGCAGCAGTGAGCACCACAAACCAACCATCAACCACATGGGTGCAAAGTGAAGAAACTCAAGAGGAGCAACAGCAAGAGCAAGTCCAATACATGCACAACCAAAATCCTGGAACAAATGAAGTCTATGGTGATACTTACAATCCATCTTGGAAGAACCATCCCAACCTCAGATGGGGAGACAACCACAATCAGAGCCAACAACCATGGCAAAGAAACTCAAGTCAGAACAATTAGAAGAGCACAAACCACAACCCCCAGCCAAACACTAACCAAAACACATACAGAAAACCACAAAATAACTACCCCAATTCTAACCATCAGCTACCAAATAACCACCCAACTAACCAAAACACCTATCATCATCCATCAACACCCCAAAACTAACCCATCTCACAAGACTCTCAGAGGATCACTAATCTAGAGCTGCTCATGGAGAAAATGATGAAGAACCAAGAACTGACAACAAAGAACCAAGAAGCTTCCATGAAGAACCTAGAAAGGAAAATTGGACAAATCTCCAAACAGATTTCTGTTGAAAAACCATCAAGCTCACTACCAAGTGACACCATTCCTAACCCAAAGGAAGAATGCAAGGTCGTGCAACTAAGAAGTGGAAAGATGTTAGTGGATGGTAACCAAGGAGCAACCAAGAAACTTATGGAGAATGACAATGAGCCAACAAGGAATGATGAAGCCATCAACAAGGACATGACAAGCAAGAATGTCCCAGGAAAACTCACAGAGGAAAATAACCAACCACAGAATATGAAGAAGGGAAAGCAAGTCATGGAAGAACTGACTCCAAGACAACTTCAAGGGGAGAAAAGCTTGACACCCCCAATACCTTATCCACAGAGATTCCACAAAGAAACAAAAGATCAGCATTTCCACAAATTTCTTGAAACTTTCAAGAAGCTGGAAATCAACATACCTTTGGCTGAGGCATTGGAGCAAATGCCTCTGTATGCCAAGTTCTTAAAGGAGCTCATCAATAAGAAGAGAAGTTGGAATGAGAAGGAGACTGTAAAGCTTAGTGAAGAATGCAGTGCACTCATCAAAAAGGGACTCCCTCCCAAGCTTGAAGATCCTGGAGGTTTCTTCTTACCCTGCACTATTGGAAACCTATTCATCAACAAGGGGATGTGTGACTTAGGAGCAAGCATAAATCTAATCCCATCTTCTTTAGTAAAGAAGCTTGGCATAAAGGAGGTGAAACCAATACAGATGTCCTTGGAGTTGGTGGACTAATCAGTAGTATATCCTAAAGGGCTGATTAAGAACCTTTTAGTTAAGGTTGACAAATTCATCTATCCGGCAGATTTTGTGATCCTGGATTCTTCAGAAAATGGAAATGACTCCATAATACTTGGTCGACCATTTTTGGCCACTGCTAGAGCCATTGTGGATATAGAGCAGGGAGAGCTAACCCTCAGGATGCATGAGGAGAGCATCACCTTGAAAGTCTTTCCAGAATTACAAAGGAATGAAGAAACAAGCAAGACAAGTGGTGACTTCCTTCCAAGGCAAGCAACCGACAAGGCAGTAGAACAGAAAAACAAGCATCTGCAAGAAGAAGAAGGAATTCAAAAAGAAGCTGGGATGATAAACAAGAAGGAAGGTGTCACAACCCAAGTCACTGCCAAGAAAGAAAGATCAACAAGAAAGAAAAAGAAGAAAAACAAGAAAAAGGCTTACAAAGGGTGGAAGAATAAGAAAATCCCAACTGAAGGATTTGCCAAAGGTGACAAGGTGCAACTAGTGTATCAACAGCTGGGAACAAAAGATTATTACACTGTCAACCAAGTACTTTCTCTTGAGCATATGGAAATTGAGCATCAAGGCACACAGAGAAAGCTTATAGTGAGAGGTGACAAGTTGAGACATCACCAACATCAACCACCTTAAAGGGAGTCCAATGTCAAGCTAGTGACAATAAAAGAGCGCTTCATGGGAGGCAACCCATGATTTAAGATTTCTGTCTTCTCTTTAATAAGCTATGATTTCCTGAGCATGATTTTGAACTTTCATATTTGATAAATGCATATTTTATTTTAGAGCATAAGTCAGACTTCTAAGTTTGGTGTCCCTTAAGGCACACTTAATTTTTGCTTTTCAAAAGAAAGGGAGCTATTCTTAGAACATATGCGTAATTCTTTTGATGGAGCATATGACCAAACACTAAGTTTGGTGTCTGCATGTGTAACAATGTTCAGAAGATCATTTCCCAATCATGGAATCAAAACCATACAGAAAGGGATCATGCATCAAATTTTTTTTAAAAAAATACATCAATTGTGAAGAATGGTTTGCATTGCTAAGCCGTCCCCTCAATAAAAGATAAGTTTGGTGTTCACCAACTTTTAGCATCTTTAATTAAGGGACACAATTGACCACAAAAAATTTTAATAATAAATAATAATAAACAAAACAAAATAATTCTTTTCCGTTAGTAACAAATCAATTGCCACGACTACATTAATGTTTTAAGGCTAGTTGTTTTGGTTCATGCAGGAAAAAAAAATTTAAACAAACACAAGGAGGGGCCACGGCTAGGATCAGCTATGTGAGGATGGTCACATGTGCCTAGAAGAATGCGCTCATGGGGAAACAGAATTTGCATGCATGCATCATCGAACACCTAAATGCATGCAGCCAATGGGAAGAGGATCCTCGTCAAAGCCTCAACAATGCATGCAGACCGTCCATTTCATGAACTCCTTAGATGAACAACTCAATCTCAACCCTTCATGAGCACCAACGAGCCCCTTTCTCACTCATTATGGTTTTGTTGGAAAGCTTGAAGAATCCACTTATAAATAACCGTTGGCACCAAAACGGTCTACACACTCATTCAAGCCACTTTCATATGAAAGCCATAATCTCTTCCACTCCCAAAACCAAAATAATTCCCTTATCTCACACAACAGAACCGAACCAAAACTCATCCCAAACACAACACATACTTCTTCTATTCTCACTTTTTCTTTCTTCTTACCTCAAATCCAATGGCCTCCTCAAGTTCAAAAAGAAGGCCGGGAAAGGAACCTATGGTAGCCGAATCTCCATCATTTGATGCAAACAAATTTAGATCCCAATTCTATGAAGGGAGATATCATAGGTTCATGGAGACAAAGAATGTCATTTATGAGAAAGGCCTTGAGTTGAGAGACGGGGAATACCCCATTATGAGGCAAATCACTAAAGAAAGAAGGTGGGAACTTTTATGTGCTCCTCTTGTTGACATCAGTGCAATCATGATCAGGGAGTTTTATGCAAATGCTGTAAAAGAAAACAAAGATAGTGTCCCTTACACAAGTTATGTCAGAGGAGTTGAAGTGAGTTTTAGCCCAGCTGCCATCACAAGGGCCCTCAAGTTGAGAACCATAACTTATGCAGAGCCCAGTTATGAAGCCAGATTGCAGATGGAAAACAATCCTGATGAGATCTTGCAGGGGTTTTGTGTGGAGAATACAGATTGGGAAAGAGATTCAAAGGGAGTTCCAAGTCACTTGAGGAGGATAAATCTCACTCCTGTGGCCAAGGGATGGTATGAAATAGTGAGGAGATCTATTCTTCCTACTGGAAACGCCTCTTGGGTCACAATCAAACGAGCACTCTTGACATACTGCATCTTACATGGAGGTGAAATCAACCTCGCACAACTCATAGCCGACAGTATTCAAGAGATGGCTAATAGCACAAGCAAATCAAGTGGTCTTGGACATCCGAGCACCATCCTCAGGCTATGTGACAAAGCTGGAGTAATCTTTGAAGATGAGGACACAGAAAAAGTGAAAAAAGGGAAAGGGATCACTAAGAAGAGTATGGAAGGAATAAATGAAGAAGATGATCCAGAGGGGGTGGTAGCTCCCAGACAAAGGAGATCTCAAAGAGAAGAAGGACGAAATCAAGCTCATGATGCCATAGACATGAGCCAGCTACACAGAGCAATAGAAGAGCTATCCCAACAACTCATGCAGACTCAACAAGAGCATAATCTGGGGCGCCAAGAGCAATATCTAGAGCCCCATCCAGAGTTTAGGGAGCAATATCTGAAAGATAAAGAGGAGAGAGAAGCTTGGCAGCGTCAAATGGAGGAGAAGCAAGAGAGATGGCAACAGCAAATGATGACTCAGCAGCAAGAATTTCAAGCACAGATTCTTGAAGGACAAAAAGAGCAATACAAAGAATTCAAAGAATCATATGACAAGCTGTACTTTAGTCAAGCTAAAGCAGGGGAATATAGTCACAACCTGTATCAATGGAAGAATATTCATCACACCATGGGAGAAGTTAGATATGCGCAAAGAATGGAGAATGATGAAAACATGCAAGCAAGGTTGGAGTACTTGACCCATAATTTGCCAACACTCAATCCTCAGATCAAGCCATTTGAGCAATGCCCTGAATTTGAAGCCAAGCAACAAGCAAGATCTCGTCACTATACGGAGGCAACCTTTAAAAGATTGGAAGACGTTGGACTCTCAGGACTCTTAGATTCTGTCTGGGATAGAAGATGTCCTGGTGAAGAGATCCGAGATTATTCCAAGCTAGGGAAGAGAAAGAAGAAAAAGGGAGAATCAAGCAGCAGCCACGACCAATAAAAGGTGGTAAAGTTCTTTCATACCCCTCTTTCATTCTTCTAATAAGGAGAAGCATGTCTGAAACATGATATGCCTCCACTGTTTATTTCCTTTTTATTTCATTTTCTTGTACTTTCCTTTGTTCAATAAGTAGCTAGAGAAATGATCTGCATAATGCTTGTCATTCATCACTTAGCTTTAATTTTGTTTTGTTTCCCATATGCTTGAATAAAAGAGATTTTGTTTGAATTGAAAAGTGAAATATCCAATGTTGCATAAGTAAGAATGGAAGTTAATGGTGGTGTATGTGTTTGATTAAATGCATAACTCATGAAATAATTGCTGCATAATATCATTTTCATTCAAGTGTAAGTTAGCTTGCTGTTATAAAGATCCTCATCAATAAATAAAAAGCCCTTGAGAACAAGAACAAAAACAGAAAGAAAAGGAAGAAGAAAAAGCCAAAGTGGCAAGAAAAACAAAGAATAAAGGTTGGACACCAATAGCTTGGACCCTAGGACATATGCCTGTGGTGTTCTTGTACTAAGATATGCTTGGATGAGTAAATTCTGAGGGGTATTTTAAAACCCAGTCACTTAGATCAACTGATTTGGGATGGCCAATTGAAAGTCCACAATAAAGAGCAACTTAGATACAGAACATTTAGTTATCCAAAGAGATGCTGGGCATCAATGATCCTAGAAAGAAATAGTGAGCCATGTGTCTGTGGTGGAAAGATGTTGAGTAAAAGAAAGAAAACAATAAAGCCAAAGGCTACTACTGCAACATTAGACACCAAACCTCCAAAAGAATAGGCTTGTTAAGCATTATAAGAAAGAAAAGTTAGCAAGGGAGTAATTAAATAAGTAAGTCTTATAACAGCAAGTTTAGCAAGCCTTTGATGAAAAATGTATACTATGTAACAGCAAACAATAACTTGAGTTATCATTGTCTGCATAAAGACCCCATAAATCAAGTTCTGCTATATGCCTAATAAGGATATGTGTTTTTTTCTTGTTCATTTCAATTTCTCTCAGTTTTGATACTTGCTTGGGGACAAGCAAGATTTAAGTTTGGTGTTGTGATGACAAGTTATCATATACCCATTTTTCAAGCTAATTTTACTTGTTTTGTTAGTCTTTATGCACTTTCTTGCATCCTAAGTAAGTGATTTGGAATGAAAATGCATAACTTCTTTAAATCAAACAACCACCATGAAATTAATGTTAACTCATGAGGTTTAAGCTAAATTTAATTGAATTTTAATTGATTTATAAGCCTCTTGAATTTAGTGATACTTTGAGTGGTTGTTTTGGTTTATTGTAGATGAAGAAAAGAAAAAAAGGAAAAGCGTGGCCTAAGGAAGCGTGGCCCAAGGAGAAGAAAACGTGGCCAAAGGAAGGAAAAGTGTGCCGCATGAATGGAGGAAGCAAGCATTGCCCTCCACAAGGGCACACTGCCCTCTAGGAGGGCAACATAAGGGAGCAAGCCAAGAAGAGGCAACTCTGCCCTGCCCACGACAAGGGCAGAGCACAAAATGGTGCCTTGGATCAAAGGAAGGAAAAACCTTGCCCTGCCCTCCACAAGGGCAGTATCGGGCTCTCCAAAAGAAAAAATTCAAAGAAAAAGCCCACCATTGCATGCCACAAGAGTCGAACACGGAACAATGAAGAAGCAAGGAACTAGGCTTGATTATGGTGCCAAGAAAGCCAAGGAAAATAAGTAGCGTGTGTTTCAGCCATGTCTCGAACACGGGACTTCAGTTTGGAAACACTGCCCTGCCCTCCGCAAGGGCAGGGCAGCATTTTGTTGTGGCACACAGGCGCACCAACCTGGCACACCAAGGGCATCATTCGGCAGCACCAGCAGCGCACCAAGGCACCAATCTGGCGTACCAAATTTTTCTGCCCTGCCCTCCAGGGCAGCATCCTGCGCACCAAGCTCGCACCACGCGCACGCACCATGGGCCAGCCGCATCAATTTTCTGCCCTGCCCTCCGCAAGGGCAGGGCAGCCTCCTGGAAGCAATCCTTCATGGCTAAAATTGGATTAAAAATCCAATAAAATTCATTTCTTCACCAAATCAAAAGCCCATCCAAATCCCAAGATCCAAGAATAGAAAGTGTATAAATAGGAGTTAGTTTGATGTAATTAGGACTTTTACTTTTCACCTTTTACTTGACTTTTGGAATTTTGCACTTTCTTTGGAGCTTTGAATTTTGCAAATTTTCTTTGAGAGACTTCACTGAGATTTCAGAGAATTGGGGAGGAGAATTGATCTCTCTTCTTCCTCGTTCTTGCTGAGGCACTTTTACTTTTCTTGTTTTGAGTCTTGGGTGTTAAGAATTGGGGAAATTCTGTCACAATCTCCACTCAAGATCTCTTTGATTTCATTTCTGCATAATTGAATTCAAACACATTTCCTTTACTGCTTCTTCTTCAATTTCTTGTTAATTGCTTTGTGAACTTGGATCTGGGAAGGCAATTGAGATCTAGGCTTAGCTACCTAGTCTCTGGAGTCCTGAGGTCCCAATTTACTTTTGGTTCTTCTGTGAACCTTTGCTGCACTTAATTTCCTCACTGTTTGAGTTCTAATTGTTTCTAATTCAATTTCTGCTCTATTGATTGTTACAATTCAATTTCTCTTGCTTAAATTCTGAAATCCCTGTCCTCAAATCCCTTTTACAATCAAGCAATTTATATTCCTTGCAATTTAAGTTACTGCTATTTACATTTCTTGCACTTTAAGTTTCAGTCATTTACTTTCTTGTTCTTTAAGATTCAGCACGTTTACTTTCCTGCCCTTTAATTTACTGCAATTCTCCCTTCCCCCTTTACATTTTCTATCATTTACTTTCTGCTAAATACAAACCACTCAACCAAAACTTAATTCGCTTGACTAAATCAACCACTAAACTAAAATTGCTCAATCCTTCAATCCCTGTGGGATCGACCTCACTCATGTGAGTTATTATTACTTGATGCGACCCGGTACACTTGCCGGTGAGTTTTGTGTCGGATCGTTTTCCGCACATCAACATTCATCAGTATAATGGCTATAATCAGCACAGATTCCGCACACTCTTTGTGGGACTAACTGTTGGCCTTGCTATGATGGAGAAGGTTGAGCTTGTTGAGCTTGTTGTTGATTCAATTGCATCTGCTTCAGTAAGTTGGTTATTTCACAGATACTCTAAGTTAGAGCAGCAATCTCCCTGCTAGAGGATACTTCTGCAACAGCTTTTGAACGGCATTGTCACTACCTGTGATTCCGAGTAGATTCAGCTAAGTCGCTAATCAATTGCCATGCTTCATCAGTGGTCTTGTACTTTTTCATAGACCCATTGCTAGCACCTTCCAATGTGGTCCTATCTTGAGATTTTATGCCCTGTGTGAAGTAGCCGAGCAACACTATCTTGTCAATCATATGGTGGGGACATGCTTCCAGAAGATTATTGAAGCGCTCCAAATATTCATAGAGGGTCTCAGATTCGTCCTGAATGATCATGGACATGTCTTTCCTCAATTTATTGGCAACCTCAGCTGGAAAGAATTTCTCCAAAAATTCTCTTCTGAGCATATTCCAGTTGGAAACAGTTTCTCCGGGTTGAGTGTAGTACCACTCTTTTGCCTTTCCCTCAAGAGAGAATGGGAAGGCTTTTAACAGAATAGAAGTGGTGCACGAAATTGTGATCTCTACTTTTCACAGCTCAAATAGTCCCCGGTAATGGCTCCAAAAACTTGGTGCTCAATACCATGGTCTAAACATAATTTCACAACTTCGCACAACTAACCAGCAAGTGCACTGGGTCGTCCAAGTAATAAACCTTACGCGAGTAAGGGTCGATCCCACGGAGATTGTTGGTATGAAGCAAGCTATGGTCACCTTGTAAATCTCAGTCAGGCAGATTCAAATGGTTATGGATGATATATGAATAAAACATAAAGATAGAGATACTTATGTATTTCATTGGTGAGAATTTCAGATAAGCGTATGGAGATGCTCAGTCCCTTCCGTCTCTCTGCTTTTCTACTGTCTTCATCCAATCCTTCTTACTCCTTTCCATGGCAAGCTGTATGTTGGGCATCACCGTTGTCAGTGGCTACAGTCCCGTCCTCTCAGTGAAAATGTTCAACGCACCCTGTCACGGCACGGCTAATCATCTGTCGGTTCTCAATCAGGTTGGAATAGAATCCATTAATTCTTTTGCGTCTGTCACTAACGCCCAGCCTTCAGGAGTTTGAAGCTCATCACAGTCATTCAATCATTGAATCCTACTCAGAATACCACAGACAAGGTTTAGACCTTTCGGATTCTCTTGAATGCCGCCATCAATTCTAGCTTATACCACGAAGATTCCGATTAAGGAATCCAAGAGATAAACATTCAAGCCTTGTTTGCTTGTAGAACGGGAATGGTTGTCAGGCACGCGTTCATAAGTGAGAATGATGATGAGAGTCACATAATCATCACATTCATCAAGTTCTTGAGTGCGAATGAATATCTTGGAATAAGAACAAGCTGAATTGAATAGAAGAACAATAGTAATTGCATTAATACTCGAGGTACAGCAGAGCTCCACACCTTAATCTATGGTGTGTAGAAACTCCACCATTGAAAATACATAAGAACAAGGTCTAGGCATGGCCGTGAGGCCAGCCCCCATGATCTAAGAACTAGATGTCCAAAGATGATCAAAAGATCTAAAAATGATCCAAAGATGAAAATACAATAGCAAAAGGTCCTATTTGTAGAGAACTAGTAGCCTAGGGTTTACAGAAATGAGTAAATGACATAAAAATCCACTTCCGGGCCCACTTGGTGTGTGCTCGGGCTGAGCATTAAAGCATTTTCGTGTAGAGACTTCTCTTGGAGTTAAACGCCAGCTTTTGTGCCAGTTTGGGCGTTTAACTCCCATTCTTGTGCCAGTTCCGGCGTTTAACGCCGGGCAGTTTTGAGCTGATTTGGAACGCCGGTTTGGGCCATCAAATCTCGGGCAAAGTATGGACTATTATACATTGCTGGAAAGCCCAGGATGTCTACTTTCCAACGCAATTAAGAGCGAGCCATTCTGAAGCTCCAGAAAAACCACTTCGAGTGTAGGGAGGTCAGAATCCAACAGCATCTACAGTCCTTTTCAGCCTCTGAATCAGATTTTTGCTCAGGTCCCTCAATTTCAGCCAGAAAATACCTGAAATCACAGAAAAACACACAAACTCATAGTAAAGTCCAAAAAAGTGAATTTTAACTAAAAACTAATAAAAATATAATAAAAACTAACTAAAACATACTAAAAACATACTAAAAACAATGCCAAAAAGCGTATAAATTATCCGCTCATCACAACACCAAACTTAAATTGTTGCTTGTCCCCAAGCAACTGAAAATCAAATAAGATAAAAAGAAGAGAATATGCAATGAATTCCAAAAACATCTATGAAGATCAGTATTAATTAGATGAGCGGGGCTTTTAGCTTTTTGCCTCTGAATAGTTTTGGCATCTCACTCTATCCTTTGAAATTCAGAATGATTGGCTTCTATAGGAACTCAGAATCTAGATAGTGTTATTGATTCTCCTAGTTAAGTATCATGATTCTTGAACACAGCTACTTTATGAGTCTTGGCCGTGGCCCAAAGCACTCTATCTTCCAGTATTACCACCGGATACATACATGCCACAGACACATAATTGGGTGAACCTTTTCAGATTGTGACTCAGCTTTGCTAGAGTCCCCAATTAGAGGTGTCCAGGGTTCTTAAGCACACTCTTTTTGCCTTGGATCACAACTTCATTATTTTTTTCCCTTTTTTTTTCGTTTTCTCTTTTCTCTCTTTTTTTTGAATATTCACTGCTTTTTCTTGCTTCAAGAATCATTTTTATGATTTTTCAGATCCTCAGTAACATGTCTCCTTTTTCATCATTCTTTCAAGAGCCAACATTCATGAACAACAAATTCAAAAGACATGCACTGTTTAAGCATACATTCAGAAAACAAAAGTATTGCCACCATATCAAAATAATTAATCTGTTATAAAATTCATAATTCATGCAATTCTTCTCTTTTTCAATTAAAAACATTTTTTTTATTTAAGAAAGGTGATGGATTCATAGGACATTCATAACTTTAAGGCATAGACACTAAGACACTAATGATCATAAGACACAAACATAGATAAACATAAGCATGAAAATTCGAAAAACAAGAAAATAAAGAACAAGGAAATTAAAGAACGGGTCCACCTTAGTGATGGCAGCTTGTTCTTCCTCTTGAAGATCTTATGGAGTGCTTGAGCTCCTCAATGTCTCTTCCTTGCCTTTGTTGTTCCTCTCTCATGATTCTTTGATCTTCTCTAATTTCATGGAGGAGGAGGGAATGTTCTTGGTGCTCCACCCTTAGTTGTCCCATGTTGGAACTCAATTCTCCTAGGGAGGTGTTGATTTGCTCCCAATAGTTTTGTGGAGAAAAGTGCATCCCTTGAGGCATCTCAGGGATTTCATGATGAGTGGGATCTCTTGTTTGCTCCATCCTTTTCTTAGTGATGGGCTTGTCCTCATCAATGAGGATGTCTCCCTCTATGTCAACTGTAACGACCCAATTTTCAATATGTCTAGATCATACCGGAAACTGAGCGCTACCAATTTGTCTTCCTAATTATTATCTATTATTTATCATATGAGCCTGATTCGTTGTTAAAAACATGGTTAATTTGCGAGGTATATTTTTTTTTTGTTTGAAAACATTTGGGTTAATAGACGGAATCAGTCATAATCAATTCACAAGTAATAACAAATAAGTCAATTATAACCAACCACACATACATACATCACGAGTAGCTAGAAACATTCATTTATCCAGCCTTTGTTAGAGTATAGACTGTTAGTTAGAACACCCCTAGATATAGCTAAATAATATCTATATACATATATATATATACAACATCCCAGGTCCTGACCTGTTCAAGAAGTCCCTAAGCTGGCACCCAGGCTAGCCTAGACTCTGTACTCGCCTAGTCCCTCTAAACTACTAAAGCGAGGGAAAGTACGTTCTAAGTCTTCAAAACTCAAGTCAGGTGAACGTCACCAAAGGTAGGACATCATCTGCTATTCCTCTGCACGATCAGACATTGCCATAGGACGTCCCTCTCGTACATCGTCAAGTAGCCACACAACGGGAGTCTCGTACACAGGATTTAGGTTAAAGTGCGCATACGAACAGGGTGCAGATGTTGGCTGGTCTCACATTATATACTTATAATCAGAGAACGAGATTCACCCTAGACTCAGAAGACTACCTAGAGCGGAATCCTTTTTGCAAACGGTCGTCAGCGAACTACGGAAGGAAACTCTTGCTTCCATCTGAAGGGGGAAGGGAGAGAGAAGGGGTAAGAACTGGGGAGTTCTTAGTAGGGTCGGGGTTATTAGTTACGTTCATTAATTCTATGTTGTTTAGCAGACTATTAGCAGAATATAAAGAAGCAGTATTTAGAAAGCACAGATAAGTAGAGAAGATAGAGAAAACAGATAGCAGAACACAACAGAAGAATACAAGAAAATAACACAAGCACAAAGAATGGAATACAAACAAGGAAAGCATACATTCATACCACAATCATAACAAAGGAAATGTGCAACCAAGTATGATGCATGTCTAGCCCTAGCGCAGGTAATGAGCTCATCTGTCGGTTACATACCCGCTCTCGACGTTACCCAGCAACCTCTGTCTGGATAAGGCTTTCCTGTTGGCAATACCCACTGCAAGCAACCTTTGTCTTGCAGGGTATCCACTGCAAGCAACCTTTGTCTTGCAGGGCGGCACTTATTAGCCGATATACGCCCAACAGACTCACTGTAAGCAACCTCTGTCTTACAGGAGTAACAACATTCTCACTGTAAGCAACCTCTGTCTTACAGGAGCAACAACACACTCACTGTAAGCAACCTCTGTCTTACAGGAGCAACAACATACTCACTGTAAGCAACCTCTGTCTTACAGGAGCACAATCATCTCGATACCTCTGTAAGCAACCTTTGTCTTACAGCAAAGCATTATAGCAAGGTATCCCAGGAAAGCGTTCTCAGTGGTCGTACCACCATCTATCTGACTGCCTCTCTGCAGCAGATTCTTACATAATCATTCTCATTATCATCATTCATTAACATTCTCATTATTCATCATCACTTTCACAATCTTATTCTGTACCTCTTTCTTTCTCTGTTCAATCATGCTATACAAACTCTACAGCTTTTACTTTTACAACATCTTAACTCAAACCATTTCTCTTTGTCCCATTACTCTCTTCTCTATGTCTTTTTACTTTGCTCAGATTACTCTTTTCTCTGTATCCCTCTATTCTGCTCTGGTTACTCTGTTCTTTGTGTTTCTTTACTCTGCTCTGGTTACTCTGTTTAACATATGTATTTAAAGCTTATGTAAATTCTCGGTATGAATAGTTCGCCTGTCCCAAGTATAGGTTCATTAAGTCTATACTGAAACAGGTTAACTTTTCATATAATACCTAACCCTAGTCGCAAATCAAGAACTAACTATTTTGCCCTAGTTCGTTCGCTAGTCTCTGTCTGTTCTTCTGTTATTAAAACTTTACAGACTTTTTCTTCGATTCTTATCTTTTCTTCAACTTTTATCTTTTCTTTATCTTTTCCTCACTAACATGTTATTACCACTCCCTAAGTGTTTTATGAAGGTAATTATGAGATTCTGCACTTAAAGTTGTCTTTCTAAAGCTTTTACAGAAAACTGCCTTTTCTGCATTATTTTATTATTTTTATTAAAATATTATTTTTAATTAAATATTATTATTTAATATTTTATTATTATTTATTATTTTATCATTAAATTTTCGAAAATTAACTCACTTTTACTTTTAACCTTTAAAATTCACTTTTTACCACCCGTAACTTTTAATATTTCTACTTTTACCACCCTAACTTTCAGAAATTACAAAATAACTCCTCAAACACCAAAATAATTACTTCTTTGCCCTTTTATGAATCAAAAAGGTGTTCTTCATTGTTCTTCACCACACTCAAAGTGTTCTTCGTGTTCTTCATAAATTCTTCAGATTCTTTCTCTGTTTTTACCCATTTTTCAGTCTTTTCAGCAACCGATTTTTACCATAATTCAAAATAAATTCCCAGCCACTAAAATCCCATCTTTTCTACATGATTTTAACACAAATTGAACCCCAATTTAGGACCTAGGGTTTCGTTTTCCAGCAGCCATAAGAACACACATTCATAGCTTGAATTTCATCAAATTTTATCAAATTTTCACCAAAATTTCAACAAGAATTACTCATACAGACAATCAATTTCAAGCACAGCCAAACCATATCATAATCACACAACTCAAACACAAACAATCAAGATTAAATTCGTCAAACCCTACCTGGTTTTGCTGCTCCTAATTTGGTTAAACTTTCAGGTGGTCCTTAAGCACTTTTTCCTCCTAAATCACATCAAAAACAACTTTAAATCCACAAACTCTCAACTGACCAAATCTCCCTCAGCACATTAGGAAGAGATATCTCACCTTAGACTTGCTGGAAATTAACGTTTCTTGGCCCTCAAGTCAAGTTAAGCATGATTCCTAAGGAAAAACATCAAGAAAACACATGTTTTGCATGGTTTTCCTTGAAAACCGAATTGAAAAGGGAGGGAGACAGCCATCTCACCTTATTTCCAGCCTTGATATGTTATATGGTTATGTAGAGGAAGAAGAGAGGATCATTTTGGTGAAATCGGAGTTTTGATTTGAGTTTTAGTTCAGAAGAAATCAAGCTTTGAAGATTTATGAACCAAGAACTTTCTCTCCTTTTTCTCTTGGTGATTTTCGGCCACAATGAGCAAATGAGGCAGCCTTGGGGGTTTTGGGGGTGTAGGGTGAGTTGTGATTGGTTGGCTTGGAGGTGGATTAAAATAATATTAAAATATCTCTGGTGTATAACTACTAAAACTAGGTGTATCGGAACACTCGTAAAAACATCTCTAAAAATTATTTTCTGAGCTACTAGCATAAATGACACTAGTAACATATTTATTATGATAATAGAACATGTATAATGAGGCCTTAGCATTGCTAAAGTCATCAGAGAGTGCTGGTGCTAAGCTGCACCAGTAAACCGTAAACCTGGTTAAACCGATTTCCTGTTTTTAACTAAAACAGACCAGGTAACCTTATAATATCTTTCAAGCAACTTCTAATACTAATATAATGATAATATTATACTATTATCTTTCTTCTCTCATGAATCGAGTCTGGTTCGTCAAACTGAGCCTATTTACGAAAACTAGAATCAAAACTCCTAACCGATACGGTTCAAAAACTAGGTTCTCCGTGGCCGCGTTGTCGAGCTTGCCTCAAAAGAGGTTTTGGCTTAAAGATGTCATAATGACAATGAAGATTGATATGCTTGATGATATATAATAGGTCTTTCCTTTACTAATCTTCCGGAGGATTCCGTGCCTTTAGAAAAGATCTCGCGTACTCGAAAATCAGGGTTGTTACATTCTACCATCCTAAAAGAAAATTTTGCCCTCAAAATTTTAGCCACGTGCAAGAATCCTTCTTCAAGCGGTCTATTTCTTTCAAGCCATCCTAACGAAGAGATCGGTCCGTTGCTGATAGCATCCAAATCTCACACATCCATAGCCATTAAGATCATAACAGCTATGAAGATAGCTGTGGCTCACGTCAATTCATCGTTCGGAGCTCAATTAAACCATGCCTATTCACAGTCATTAAGGTCTTATCCGCACCAAACAATCAACATTAAGGTGATCAGTCTTAATATCTCAAGTTTGGCACGAACATTCCCAAAATGAGCACTCATAGACATTCATGCCAAATGTATCTTAAAGATACCCTAACAGCATGAGACACACAAGCAGAGTATGCAATGAAGCATAGTCAGTCCACTCCCCAGGCTCTACTGGGAACGAACTGCTCTGATACCAAATTGTAACGACCCAATTTTCAATATGTCTAGATCATACCGGAAACTGAGCGCTACCAATTTGTCTTCCTAATTATTATCTATTATTTATCATATGAGCCTGATTCGTTGTTAAAAACGTGGTTAATTTGCGAGGTATATTTTTTTTTTGTTTGAAAACATTTGGGTTAATAGACGGAATCAGTCATAATCAATTCACAAGTAATAACAAATAAGTCAATTATAACCAACCACACATACATACATCACGAGTAGCTAGAAACATTCATTTATCCAGCCTTTGTTAGAGTATAGACCGTTAGTTAGAACACCCCTAGATATAGCTAAATAATATCTATATACATATATATATATACAACATCCCAGGTCCTGACCTGTTCAAGAAGTCCCTAAGCTGGCACCCAGGCTAGCCTAGACTCTGTACTCGCCTAGTCCCTCTAAACTACTAAAGCGAGGGAAAGTACGTTCTAAGTCTTCAAAACTCAAGTCAGGTGAACGTCACCAAAGGTAGGACATCATCTGCTATTCCTCTGCACGATCAGACATTGCCATAGGACGTCCCTCTGGTACCTCGTCAAGTAGCCACACAACGGGAGTCTCGTACACAAGATTTAGGTTAAAGTGCGCATACGAACGGGGTGCAGATGTTGGCTGGTCTCACATTATATACTTATAATCAGAGAACGAGATTCACCCTAGACTCAGAAGACTACCTAGAGCGGAATCCTTTTTGCAAACGGTCGTCAGCGAACTACGGAAGGAAACTCTTGCTTCCATCTGAAGGGGGAAGGGAGAGAGAAGGGGTAAGAACTGGGGAGTTCTTAGTAGGGTCGGGGTTATTAGTTACGTTCATTAATTCTATGTTGTTTAGCAGACTATTAGCAGAATATAAAGAAGCAGTATTTAGAAAGCACAGATAAGTAGAGAAGATAGAGAAAACAGATAGCAGAACACAACAGAAGAATACAAGAAAATAACACAAGCACAGAGAATGGAATACAAACAAGGAAAGCATACATTCATACCACAATCATAACAAAGGAAATGCGCAACCAAGTATGATGCATGTCTAGCCCTAGCGCAGGTAATGAGCTCATCTGTCGGTTACATACCCGCTCCCGACGTTACCCAGCAACCTCTGTCTGGATAAGGCTTTCCTGTTGGCAATACCCACTGCAAGCAACCTTTGTCTTGCAGGGTATCCACTGCAAGCAACCTTTGTCTTGCAGGGCGGCACTTATTAGCCGATATACGCCCAACAGACTCACTGTAAGCAACCTCTGTCTTACAGGAGTAACAACATTCTCACTGTAAGCAACCTCTGTCTTACAGGAGCAACAACACACTCACTGTAAGCAACCTCTGTCTTACAGGAGCAACAACATACTCACTGTAAGCAACCTCTGTCTTACAGGAGCACAATCATCTCGATACCTCTGTAAGCAACCTTTGTCTTACAGCAAAGCATTATAGCAAGGTATCCCAGGAAAGCGTTCTCAGTGGTCGTACCACCATCTATCTGACTGCCTCTCTGCAGCAGATTCTTACATAATCATTCTCATTATCATCATTCATTAACATTCTCATTATTCATCATCACTTTCACAATCTTATTCTGTACCTCTTTCTTTCTCTGTTCAATCATGCTATACAAACTCTACAGCTTTTACTTTTACAACATCTTAACTCAAACCATTTCTCTTTGTCCCATTACTCTCTTCTCTATGTCTTTTTACTTTGCTCAGATTACTCTTTTCTCTGTATCCCTCTATTCTGCTCTGGTTACTCTGTTCTTTGTGTTTCTTTACTCTGCTCTGGTTACTCTGTTTAACATATGTATTTAAAGCTTATGTAAATTCTCGGTATGAATAGTTCGCCTGTCCCAAGTATAGGTTCATTAAGTCTATACTGAAACAGGTTAACTTTTCATATAATACCTAACCCTAGTCGCAAATCAAGAACTAACTATTTTGCCCTAGTTCGTTCGCTAGTCTCTGTCTGTTCTTCTGTTATTAAAACTTTACAGACTTTTTCTTCGATTCTTATCTTTTCTTCAACTTTTATCTTTTCTTTATCTTTTCCTCACTAACATGTTATTACCACTCCCTAAGTGTTTTATGAAGGTAATTATGAGATTCTGCACTTAAAGTTGTCTTTCTAAAGCTTTTACAGAAAACTGCCTTTTCTGCATTATTTTATTATTTTATTAAAATATTATTTTTAATTAAATATTATTATTTAATATTTTATTATTATTTATTATTTTATCATTAAATTTTCGAAAATTAACTCACTTTTACTTTTAACCTTTAAAATTCACTTTTTACCACCCGTAACTTTTAATATTTCTACTTTTACCACCCTAACTTTCAGAAATTACAAAATAACCCCTCAAACACCAAAATAATTACTTCTTTGCCCTTTTATGAATCAAAAAGGTGTTCTTCATTGTTCTTCACCACACTCAAAGTGTTCTTCGTGTTCTTCATAAATTCTTCAGATTCTTTCTCTGTTTTTACCCATTTTTCAGTCTTTTCAGCAACCGATTTTTACCATAATTCAAAATAAATTCCCAGCCACTAAAACCCCATCTTTTCTACATGATTTTAACACAAATTGAACCCCAATTTAGGGCCTAGGGTTTCGTTTTCCAGCAGCCATAAGAACACACATTCATAGCTTGAATTTCATCAAATTTTATCAAATTTTCACCAAAATTTCAACAAGAATTACTCATACAGACAATCAATTTCAAGCACAGCCAAACCATATCATAATCACACAACTCAAACACAAACAATCAAGATTAAATTCGTCAAACCCTACCTGGTTTTGCTGCTCCTAATTTGGTTAAACTTTCAGGTGGTCCTTAAGCACTTTTTCCTCCTAAATCACATCAAAAACAACTTTAAATCCACAAACTCTCAACTGACCAAATCTCCCTCAGCACATTAGGAAGAGATATCTCACCTTAGACTTGCTGGAAATTAACGTTTCTTGGCCCTCAAGTCAAGTTAAGCATGATTCCTAAGGAAAAACATCAAGAAAACACATGTTTTGCATGGTTTTCCTTGAAAACCGAATTGAAAAGGGAGGGAGACAGCCATCTCACCTTATTTCCAGCCTTGATATGTTATATGGTTATGTAGAGGAAGAAGAGAGGATCATTTTGGTGAAATCGGAGTTTTGATTTGAGTTTTAGTTCAGAAGAAATCAAGCTTTGAAGATTTATGAACCAAGAACTTTCTCTCCTTTTTCTCTTGGTGATTTTCGGCCACAATGAGCAAATGAGGCAGCCTTGGGGGTTTTGGGGGTGTAGGGTGAGTTGTGATTGGTTGGCTTGGAGGTGGATTAAAATAATATTAAAATATCTCTGGTGTATAACTACTAAAACTAGGTGTATCGGAACACTCGTAAAAACATCTCTAAAAATTATTTTCTGAGCTACTAGCATAAATGACACTAGTAACATATTTATTATGATAATAGAACATGTATAATGAGGCCTTAGCATTGCTAAAGTCATCAGAGAGTGCTGGTGCTAAGCTGCACCAGTAAACCGTAAACCTGGTTAAACCGATTTCCTGTTTTTAACTAAAATAGACCAGGTAACCTTATAATATCTTTCAAGCAACTTCTAATACTAATATAATGATAATATTATACTATTATCTTCCTTCTCTCATGAATCGAGTCCGGTTCGTCAAACTGAGCCTATTTACGAAAACTAGAATCAAAACTCCTAACCGATACGGTTCAAAAACTAGGTTCTCCGTGGCCGCGTTGTCGAGCTTGCCTCAAAAGAGGTTTTGGCTTAAAGATGTCATAATGACAATGAAGATTGAGATGCTTGATGATATATAATAGGTCTTTCCTTTACTAATCTTCCGGAGGATTCCGTGCCTTTAGAAAAGATCTCGCGTACTCGAAAATCAGGTTGTTACATCAACTCCAACCGAATAACAGAGGTGACAAATGAGATGAGGGAAGGCTAACCTTGCCAAGGTAGAGGACTTGTCCGCCACCTTATAAAGTTCTTGGGCTATAACCTCATGAACTTCTACTTCCTTTCCAATCATGATGCTATGAATCATGATGGCCCGGTCTATAGTAACTTCGGACCGGTTGCTAGTGGGAATGATTGAGCGTTGGATAAACTCCAACCATCCCCTAGCCACGGGCTTGAGGTCATGCCTTCTCAGTTGAACCGGCTTTCCTCTTGAATCTCTCTTCCATTGAGCGCCCTCTTCACAAATGTCTATGAGGACTTGGTCCAACCTTTGATCAAAGTTGACCCTTCTAGTGTAAGGGTGTTCATCTACTTGCATCATGGGCAAGTTGAATGTCAACCTTACATTTTCCGGACTAAAATCTAAGCATTTCCCCGAACCATTGTAAGCGAATTCTTTTAGTCCGGGTTCACACTTTGATCATGGTTCTTGGTGATCCATGCATTGGCATAGAACTCTTGAACCATTAAGATTCTGACTTGTTGAACGGGGTTGGTAAGAACTTCCCAACCTCTTCTTCGGATCTCATGTCAGATCTCTGGATATTCACTCTTTTTGAGTTTTAAAGGGACCTCGGGGATCACCTTCTTCATGGCCACAACTTCATAGAAGTGGTCTTGATGCACCCTTGAGATGAATCTCTCCATCTCTCATGACTCGGAGGTGGAAGCTTTTGCCTTCCCTTTCCTCTTTCTAGAGGTTTCTCCGGCCTTAGGTGCCATAAATGGTTATGGAAAAAAAGCAATGCTTTTACCACACCAAACTTAGAAGGTTTGCTCGTCCTCGAGCAAAAGAAGAAAGAAGAGAGTAGAAGAAGAAGAAATAGAGGAGATGGAGGCGGCTTTGTGGTTCGGCCAAGGGGGAGAAGTAGTGTTTAGGTTGTCTGAAAATGAAGGAGTGAAGATGGGTTTATATAGGAGTGGAGAGAGGGGTATGGTTCGGTCATGTAAGGGTGGGTTTGGGAGGGAAAGTGGTTTGAATTTGAATGGTAAGGTAGGTGTGGATTTTATGAAGGATGGATGTGAGTGGTGAAGAGAATAATGGGATTTGATAGGTGAGGGGTTTTTGGGGAAGAGTGGTTGAGGTGATTGGTGAATGGGTGAAGAAGAAGAGAGAGGGTGGTGGGGTAGGTAGGGATCCTGTGGGGTCCACAGATCCTGAGGTGTCAAGGAAAATTCATCCCTGCACCAAGTGGCGAGCAAAAATGCTCTTTATGCCAATTCTGACGTTAAACGCCGGGCTGGTGCCCATTTCTGGCGTTTAACACCAGCTTCTTGCCCGTTCCTGGCATTTAACGCCAGTCTGGTGCCCCTTTCTGGTGTTAAACGCCCAGAATGGTGCCAGACTGGGCGTTAAACGCCTATTTGCTACCCTTACTGGCATTTAAACGCCAGAAAGATCTTCCTCTAGGGTGTGCTGTTTTTCTTTCTGTTTTTGCTTTTTCAATTGATTTTGTGACTTCCCATGATCATCAACCTACACAAAACATGAAATAACAAAGGAAAATAGATTAAATATAACATTGGGTTTCCTTCCAACAAGCGCTTCTTTAATGTCAGTAGCTTGACAGAGGGCTCTCATGGAGCCTCACAGATACTCAGAGCAATGTTGGAACCTCCCAACACCAAACTTAGAGTTTGAATGTGGGGGTTCAATACCAAACTTAGAATTTGGTTGTGGCCTCCCAATACCAAACTTAGAGTTTGACTGTGGGGGCTCTGTTTGACTCTGTTTTGATAGAAGCTCTTCATGCTTCCTCTCCATGGTGACAGAGGGATATCCTTGAGCCTTAAACACAAAGGATTCTTCATTCACTTAAATGATCAATTCTCCTCTGTCCACATCAATCACTACCTTTGCTGTGGCTAGGAAGGGTCTGCCAAGGATGATGGATTCATCCATGCACTTCCCAGTCTCTAGGACTATAAAATCAGCAGGGATATAATGGTCTTCAATCTTTACCAGAACATCCTCTACAAGCCCATAAGCTTATTTTCTTGAATTGTCTGCCATCTCTAGTGAGATTCTTGCAGCTTGCACCTCAAAGATCCTTAGCTTCTCCATTACAGAGAGAGGCATGAGGTTTATGCTTGACCCTAGGTCACACAGAGCCTTCTTAAAGGTCATGGTGCCTATGGTACAAGGTATTGAAAATTTCTCAGGAACTTGTCTCTTTTGAGGTAATTTCTGCCTAGACAAGTCATCCAGTTCTTTGGTGAGCAAAGGAGGTCCGTTCTCCGAAGTCTCATTACCAAATAACTTGTCATTTAGCTTTATGATTGCTCCAAGGTACTTAGCAACTTGCTCTTCAATGACATATTCATCCTCTTCAGAGGAAGCATACTCATCAGAGCTCATGAATGGCAGAAGTAAATCCAATGGAATCTCTATGGTCTCAGTGTGAGCCTCAGATTCCCATGGTTCCTCATTAGGGAACTCATTGGAGACCAGTGGATGTCCATCGAGGTCTTCCTTAGTGGCGCTCACTGCCTCTTTCTCCTCTCCAAATTCGGCCATGTTGATGACCTTGCACTCTCCTTTTGGATTCTCTTCTGTATTGCTTGGAAGAGTACTAGGAAGGAGTTCAGTAACTTTCTTACTCAGCTGATCCACTTGTGCCTCCAAATTTCTAATGGAGGACCTTGTTTCAGTCATGAAACTTTGAGTGGTTTTGATTAGATCAGAGACCATGGTTGCTAAGTCAGAGTGGTTCTGCTTAGAATTCTCTGTCTGTTGCTGAGAAGATGATGGAAAAGGCTTGCCATTGCTAAACCTGTTTCTTCCACCATTATTGTTGTTGAAACCTTGTTGAGGTCTCTGTTGATCCTTCCATGAGAGATTTGGATGATTTCTCCATAAAGGATTATAGGTGTTTCCATAGGGTTCTCCCATGTAATTCACCTCTTCCATTGAAGGGTTCTCAGGATCATAACCTTCTTCTTCAGATGAAGCTTCCTTAGTACTGCCTGGTGTAGCTTACATTCCAGACAGACTTTGAGAGATCATATTGACTTGCTGAGTCAATATTTTGTTCTGAGCCAATATGGCATTCAGAGTATCAATCTCAAAAACTCCTTTCTTCTAATTCGTCCCATTGTTCACAGGATTCCTTTCAGAAGTGTACATGAATTGATTATTTGCAACCATTTCAATGAGTTCTTGAGCTTTTGTAGGCGTCTTCTTCAGATGAAGAGATCCTCCAGCAGAACTATCCAATGACATCTTGGACAGTTCAGACAGACCATCATAGAAGATACCTATGATGCTCCATTCAGAAAGCATGTCAGAAGGACACTTTCTGATCAATTGTTTGTATCTTTCCCAAGCTTCATAGAGGGATTCACCTTCCTTCTATCTGAAGGTTTGGACTTCCACTCTAAGCTTACTCAATTTTTGAGGTGGAAAGAACTTTGCTAAGAAGGCATTGACTAGCTTTTCCCAAGAGTTCAGGCCTTCTTTAGGTTGTGAGTCCAACCATATCCTAGCTCTATTTCTTACAGCAAAAGGGAATAGCATAAGTCTGTAGACTTCAGGGTCAACCCCATTGGTCTTGATAGTGTCACAGATTTGCAAGAATTCAGCTAAAAACTGATAAGGATCTTCCAATGGAAGTCCATGGAACTTGCAATTCTGTTGCATTAGAGAAATTAATTGAGGCTTAAGCTCAAAGTTGTTTGCTCCAATGGCAGGGATAGAGATGCTTCTCCCATAGAAGTCGGGAGTAGGTACGGTAAAGTTACCCAGCACCTTCCTTACATTATTGGCATTGTTGTTGTTTTCGGCTGCCTTGGGTTCTTCTTTGAAGATTTCTGTTAGGTTCTCTACAGAGAGTTGTGCCTTAGCTTCTCTTAGCTTTCGCTTCAAGGTCCTTTCAGGTTCAGGGTCAGCCTCAACAAGAATGCTTTTGTCTTTGCTCCTGCTCATATGAAAGAGAAGAGAACAAGAAAATATGGAATCCTCTATGTCACAGTATAGAGATTCCTTGAGGTGTCAGAGGAAAAGAAAAACAGAAGGAACAGGTGGAAGAATTCGAACTTATCAAGAAAGATGGAGTTCGAATTGTTCATTGAGGAGGAGTGTTAGTTCATAAATAGAAGGATGTGAGAAGAGGGGAAGAAATTTTCGAAAATAAATTAAAAAGATTTTAAAAACATTTTGAAAAAATACTAATTGATTTTCGAAAACTAAGAGTGAAAAAGAAATCAAGTGATTTTTGAAAAAGATTTTGAAATTAGAAATTAAAAAGATATGATTGAAAACTATTTTGAAAAAGATGTGATTAATAGATATGATTTAAAAGTTATGGTTTTAAAAAGATATGATTTGAAAAATAATTTAAAAGATTTGATTTTTAAAATTTAATGACTTGGCTAACAAGAAAAGATATGATTCAAACATTAAACCTTTCTCAACAGAAAAGGCAACATACTTGAAATGTTGAATCGAATCATTAATTGTTAGCAAGTATCTTTGAAAAAGAAAGAAATTGATTTTGAAAATATATGATTGAAAAGATATGATTTGAAAAAGATTTGATTTTGAAAAATTTTGAAAACTTGAAAAAAATTTGAATTAAAAACAAAATCTTCCCTCTTGTGCCATCCTGGCGTTAAACGCCCAGAATGGTATCCATTCTGGTGTTTAACGCCCAAAACATTACCCTTTTGGGCGTTAAACGCCTAGCCAGGCATCCTAGCTGGCGTTTAAACGCCAGTTTTCCTTCCTCTCTGGGCGTTTTGAACGCCCAGCTTTTTCTGTGTAATTCCTCTACTGTATGTTCTAAATCTTCAATTCTCTGTATTATTGACTTGAAAAGACACAAATTAAAAATGTTTTTGAATTTTTAATGATGAGGAATAATCAAAATGCAACTAAAATCAAATAACAATACATGCAAGACACCAAACTTAGAAGTTTGTATACTATTGACACTAACAAATGAGAATGCATATGAGAAACAACAAAACACTCAAGTCAAGAGAATTCAAAGATCAGAGCAAGGAAATCATCAAGAATATCTTGAAGATTACTTAAGACACATGAATGAATGCAAGAAGAACAGAAACATGCAATTGACACCAAACTTAACATGAGACACTCGACTTAACAAGAAACATACAATATTTTTTGTTTTTATGATTTTGTAAATTTTTTTGGTTTTTTCGAAAATTAAGTGGAAAAGAAAATAAAGATATCAAAATTCTTAATAAGAATTCCAGGAATCATGCAATGTTAGTCTAAAGCTTTAGTCTAAAGAAATTAGACATGGCTAGCCAAGCTTCAGCAGGACATTACATTCAAGAGCTAAATTGATGATAATCAATCAGCTTTGGTGATGATAAGAACATCACCTTGAAACACTAAAATTCATTCTTAAGAACTCTGAAGATAAATACCTAATTTAAGCAACAAGATGAACCGTCAGTTGTCTAAACTCAACAATCCCCGGCAACGGCGCCAAAAACTTGGTGCACGAAATTGTGATCTCTACTTTTCACAGCTCAAATAGTCCCCGGTAATGGCTCCAAAAACTTGGTGCTCAATACCATGGTCTAAACATAATTTCACAACTTCGCACAACTAACCAGCAAGTGCACTGGGTCGTCCAAGTAATAAACCTTACGCGAGTAAGGGTCGATCCCACGGAGATTGTTGGTATGAAGCAAGCTATGGTCACCTTGTAAATCTCAGTCAGGCAGATTCAAATGGTTATGGATGATATATGAATAAAACATAAAGACAGAGATACTTATGTATTTCATTGGTGAGAATTTCAGATAAGCGTATGGAGATGCTCAGTCCCTTCCGTCTCTCTGCTTTCCTACTATCTTCATCCAATCCTTGTTACTCCTTTCTATGGCAAGCTGTATGTTGGGCATCACCGTTGTCAGTGGCTACAGTCCCGTCCTCTCAGTGAAAATGTTCAACACACCCTCTCACGGCACGGCTAATCATCTTTTGCGTCTGTCACTAACGCCCAGCCTTCAGGAGTTTGAAGCTCGTCACAGTCATTCAATCATTGAATCCTACTCAGAATACCACAGACAAGGTTTAGACCTTCTGAATTCTCTTGAATGCCGCCATCAATTCTAGCTTATACCACGAAGATTCCGATTAAGGAATCCAAGAGATAAACATTCAAGCCTTGTTTGCTTGTAGAACGGGAGTGGTTGTCAAGCACGCGTTCATAAGTGAGAATGATGATGAGCGTCACATAATCATCACATTCATCAAGTTCTTGAGTGCGAATGAATATCTTGGAATAAGAACAAGCTGAATTGAATAAAAGAACAATAGTAATTGCATTAATACTCGAGGTACAGCAGAGCTCCACACCTTAATCTATGGTGTGTAGAAACTCCACCGTTGAAAATACATAAGAACAAGGTCTAGGCATGGCCGTGAGGCCAGCCCCCATGATCTAAGAACTAGATGTCCAAAGATAATCAAAAGATCTAAAAATGATCCAAAGATGAAAATACAATAGCAAAAGGTCCTATTTGTACAGAACTAGTAGCCTAGGGTTTACAGAAATGAGTAAATGACATAAAAATCTACTTCCGGGCCCACTTGGTGTGTGCTCGGGCTGAGCATTGAGGCATTTTCGTGTAGAGACTTCTCTTGGAGTTAAACGCCAGCTTTTGTGCCAGTTTGGGCGTTTAACTCCCATTCTTGTGCCAGTTTAAGCGTTTAACGCCGGGCAGTTTTGAGCTGATTTGGAACGCCGGTTTGGGCCATCAAATCTCGGGAAAGTATGAACTATTATACATTGCTGGAAAGACCAGGATGTCTACTTTCCAACGCAATTGAGAGCGTGCCAATCGGGTATCTGTAGCTCCAAAAAATCTACTTCGAGTGTAGGGAGGTCAGAATCCAACAGCATCTACAGTCCTTTTCAGCCTCTGAATCAGATTTTTGCTCAGGTCCCTCAATTTCAGCCAGAAAATACCTGAAATCACAGAAAAACACACAAACTCATAGTAAAGTCCAGAAAAGTGAATTTTAACTAAAAACTAATAAAAATATAATAAAAACTAACTAAAACATACTAAAAACGTACTAAAAACAATGCCAAAAAGCGTATAAATTATCCGCTCATCAAGAAGTTTCATCAATACCATCACACTAAATAGTAGAACAAGCTGTCTGAAAATTCCTAAGGTGCTTGATAGGCTCTTGAGTAGGTAAGCCATGAAACTTGGGCATCAGGTTGAGTAGTGCAGACTTTATTTCAAAATCCACAGCCACTGCTGGGTGGCATGCCTGGAATGGTTATAGTGTAAAATCAGGGGCTGCAGCCTCCTGGATAGTGACTCTCCTAGGTGCTGCCATGTCACCAGCACGTAAATCAACTGGATCAGTAAAGAGGGAACTTGTTTCTCCCTTAAATGACGTTTCAGGTTCGTCCTCAGATAGGACTAACCGACACCGAGCTTGCCTTATACGTGAAATACTCCTTTTAATCTCAGGGTCAAATACTGGCAAGCTTGGATCAGGAAGTGAACGCATCATTTAACGAAAGAAATGTGCTGCTCATAGTAACAGAATAAAAAGAAAAATTGAAATTAAATAAATTCCAATCAATAAATTAGCACACTATTACAACTCCTGGCGCCAAAATTGACGTGGTGGAAATTGGCGAGTTAAGAAATTATTATTAGAGATACGTTGCAAGTACAGTCCTTAACCAGCCGAAAATCCGCTTATCAATTTAGAAGGGTTGTCACAATATTGAAATTAAAATACTAGGAGTATGAATCCCAGGTTGTCTCCCAACGAGTTGCAGAAAGATGTGCTATTTTATTAATCAGGTGTTTTCAAAAATGGTTGAGTTGATAAACAGGAAATTAAATTAGAGAATTTAGATAATTTAAATAAAAGCCTTGACTGGGAGTAGATTAGTTGGAAGCCCTATTCTTGTTGAAGTACTCTCAAGATTAATTGATAATTGAAGGTTGCTCTGCTTAGTTATCCCTTACTAGGTAGAGGAAAGTCAAGCAAGTTGGAAAGCTATTTCTAGTCACAAGTCCTAATCCTCTCCCTTGGGAAGGACTAGTGTCAATGACTGGAGGGTAATCCAATAATAAACCCAATTACAATTTTTCTCTTGAGTAATCCAACTCAAGGTTTCCTTTCAATCATCTCCCAATCAAGTTATGGAACTACTCGCTCATTATGTTTGTGAAATCCACGAAATAAGAAAAGGAAATATTGAAAGACATGATGAATAATAATCAAAGGAATCAATTAAAAATAAAAATAGTTCTTGTATTAATAAATTCTAAAAAATAATCCAATGTCAACTTCTGGAAAAATTAAGAATATGGAAGAGTAAATGAAAAATAAATAACAAGCTATAATGACTAGTACCGGAGGTAGACTCTTCTCAAAAGCTAAAGCCAAAAAAATCTTCAAATCCTAATTTATGAATATATATAGAAAAACCTAGGGGAGAAGTAAATTCAGATCTAAAACTGAAAATTATGCGGAATGAATTGTTGTTGTTGTCTCTGCATGTTCCCTGGTTCTAATCTGTGCTTCTGAGCCAAAAACTGGGTTGAAATGCGGCCCAGAAACTCTGCCAGCGACTTTTATAATTCTGCAGATCGCACACGCCATGCGGCCGCGTCGTCCACGTGATCGCGTCACTCAGTGTTTCTCGTATCACGCGTGCGCGTCGTCCATGCATTCGCGTCGTTCACGCAGCTTCCAATCCGTGCGGTCGCATCAGGCACGCGAGCGCATCTCCTCAATTCCTTGTGTTCCTTCCATTTTTTGCATGCTTCCTCTTCATTCCTTACGCCATTCCTTCCCTATAAAGCCTGAAACACTTAACACACAGATCACGGCATCGAATGGTACAAAGGAAGATAAAAATATATAACTAAAAGGTCTTTAGGAAGCAAGTTATCAATCATAGAATATTTTTAGCAAGGAATTGTAAATACATGCAAATCATATGAATAAGTGGGTGAAGACTTGATAAAACCATACAATTAAACACAATATGAATCACAAAATAGTGGTTTATCAGAGGCCCCCCTTCCTAAGTCACCATTATTGCTTACATCATGCAAGTGGGTAAACATCTTGCTTCTAAGCTTTATCATCCCACTTGAATATGGTCTGCTTGAAATGGATGGTCAACTTATATTAGAGCTCTTTGTGGAATGGGAAGTAAGAGAAAGTTGGTTAGTGGTCGGCATCGCAATTTAAGGTTACTATGGTTGAGTTTTCAAGCTCTAAGTGCAAATGGTGGCATAATACTCAATTGAGAAGATCTAGGAGAGGTTGGTACTTCAAGGAGAATTCACAAGTCTTGTCGCCCGAATTGAACTATGATAGTCAACTTGAAGATGGGTGTAAGAACAAGATTTGGGACCCTGGAATCCACTTCAACACTCAACAACTGTGGGGCCTTGTCACTTGTTTCAATTTGCTTGAAGGCTTTATGCGCTTAATTTGGGATCCCGGTGGGCATTGGATATGCAAACATTGGTGGATGTTCAAGGATGAATTCAAGCACAAGCCACCTTGATGAGAGCTCCCCATGAGACCAACTTAAAGACAATAAATAAAAGTGCTAGGTAGGAGACACCCCACCATGGTAACATCTTTCCACTTTTCTCTTTTGTACATATTGGTAAATTAGTTTAATTTCATGTTTAATTTGGTTGTCACGTGTATGCGTCATCTGTCTCTCTCTGCATTATCATGGGTACGTGTCCTCGACGCGTATGCATCACACCTCACTGCTGCCATGCACGCATACGCATGACCTGATGCGTATGCGTGAGCCCCTGTCCTGTTTCACCACACTTCTTCTCTTCTCTTCTCTCCATTTCTTTCCTTCTTCTCTCTTCTCCTCTTTTTTCCCTCCTTCAACCATCATCCAACACTACCAATCACCATCTATCACCAACTCTTTTAGTTAGTTAGTTAGTTAGTTATTTAGTTAGTTTAATTTCTGTTTAATTTTCTGTTTTTCATGATAAGTGTTGGATTATTAATTTTGTTTGCTGTTTATTGCTGCTTATTATTAACTTGATGCTATTTTAGCATAACTATTTTTGATATTCATTGTTAGGATTCATTGTTGAGGTTATATTTTGTTACTTGGTTTTGAGTTTTTCATGCTTAACCTTTTTGAATACCAAGTACATGTGACATTGGCTTCAAGCTCTCCAAAACTTTTGAATTACCTGTTTTGGCCACCATGTAGTTTGAATTCACTATCTATTGTTAGGCAATTGTTTGTAGTCGATGCATTTTTTGTTAAGTGATGCTTGTCTATGATTAATTTTTATTTACATCACCTATTTCATGCATTGAGATTGTGTAATTGTGAAATTGGATTGGAAGCTTACCTAGTGACATAGTTTTTAGTTCTTTAAAGCTTTGTGGACCACGCTTGCTATGTGATTGATTTTAATTTCTATTCCTTTTTCTAAGTTCCATAGTACCCATGTCTTCCACCCTTATGTCACTTAGGTGTTGCAAATAAACTTCAATATGTGTCATTGCTTGATGTGTGAGCTCTATATTTCACCTGGTTCACTAAGTTACTTGCACATCAATCAATGTCCATTCATTATCCAATTCACAATTGCTTGATTAATTGCTTGAATGCTTTTATGCTTCTTCATTGCTTGTTTGGTTGTCTTAACCTACAAGTTTTCTTTGAAGTATTTCAAGCACACTAGAATGAGTGACGTGCTTACTTCTTTTTGTGTAATCGTGACATAGCTTCAATGTTAGTGTGTGTTATAAACCGTGCGCAAACTTAGAACTCACACACTACTCTTCCTTAATGTTGCACTAATTCACTCACTCCATTCTAGTTGTTCTTACCTCATTCTAACAATATTTGCTTCCTTGCTTTTGCATTTTCTCATCTTACTCTGCTATTTTCTATTTTTCATGGGTGAGTCATCATAAGCTAAAACGGAAGCGGAAGAAGGAATACGCAGCAGCCGGTTGATCCACCAGCTGAAGGTGGCAATCCGGAAAGTCGTCGTACCCCCGTGCTCATCTTTGCATGCACCGAGGATGATGCAAACTTTTAAGTGTGGGGAGGTCGTCTGAACAATCGGTGTTTTTAGGTGACAAATTTCTAACTCCAATACTTTTGCATTTCACTTTTAGGTCTTTTAGGATTTCTAGTTGCATTTTCTTATTTTGCATATATATATATACATAATAAACTTAGTCAAAATAATGAAATTTTTTCAAGTAATTTATCTATAGGGCACCCCAATTGATTTGACTAAAAATTTTTTCATAGAACTTGCTTGAACTATATATTGTGGAACATGTTTTTGAGCTAAGAACACATAAGCATGTGAGTTTTAAGCCTAATTGTGTGGTTACATCATATAACCACGATTTTCATTCTCGTGTGACTATTCTCTTTCTATGATTGTAATCTTTAATTTGTTTGATTCTTTATGTCCATTATTTTGTGTATGAATGTATTTATATGATTGAGGCCTTCACTTCATTGAGCTCACTTACCCAAATGGACTTACCCTTTTATCTTCTATTGTTAGCCAACTTTGAGCCTATGCTAAACCCATTTGTTCTTAATTTTAGCACATTACTAGCCTTAAAGCGAAAAACAATAAATGTCCCTTGTTTGGATCTTTAATTAGCTTAAGCTAGTGAGAGTGGTTATCATTTAATTATGGGAAGTTTGGGAACATTGGGTGAGATAAAAGTGTGTTTTTATATTTTTGTTGAGATTTTGGGAATTGGGTACATACTCCTACATTAAATATTTAAATCATATGCATTGATGCTCTTGTATATATTCTAGTTCGAAAAAAAAGAAAAAAATAATAAAAGAGAAATAAAAAGAAAAAAAAACACACACACACACACACACACACACACACATATATATATAAAGAAAAAAATTGGAAAAGAAAAAGGAAGAAAAAGAAAACAATAAAAAGGGGACAAAATGCCCCAAAGTAAAGTTCAATAATAATCAATGCATATGGAATACGAATTGAAAAGAATGCATGAGTGTGTGATAAAATGAAGAATGGGTAGTTAGGTTTGATTTAAATTGTATGGGTTGTAATAGGTTAGGTGGAAAGTTTAAGTTAATCAAAGATTCAAATTCTAGTCCACCTAACCAAATACAATCCTACCTTGACCCTAGCCCCATTACAACCCATGGATAAGTTCTCATGATATTTGTATGCATGCATTGAATAATTGTTGATTGTTAGATGAAAAACAAATTTTGAAAAGCATGATTAGGGGAGAATTGAGTGAATCAACCCTATACACTTGAGCAACTAGAGCGGATACACATCTGGTGAGGGTTCAATTGCTCAACTACATGTTTTCACCTATGATCGTCTGTTTTGTTGCAAATTTGTAAATTCTTTTTAATAACTCAACTCAATTGTGGATTTGACTTGGTTGTTTATACCTTTAGCCCTTGTGTTCATATATGCTTTCTTGGAAATTGATTTATTTTGACTAAGTAATTGCATTCATGTAGATAGATTGCATGTAGATAGAGTGCATTTAGATAGTTTGCATTGAATAAATGTTGATAGCCTTTGTCTCTTTCTTGAGTTTAGCATGAGGACATGCTTAGTTTAAGTGTGGGGAGGTTTGATAAACCCCAATTTTTTGTGGTTTATCTTGTGCTTAATTTGGGGGATTTTGTCAACTTATCTCACATTTATTCAATGAAATAGCATGGTTTTGTAATTATCCCTAATTTTTGCTTAAGAGTTAAAAACATGATTTTTAGGCCTTTAAATTGCTAATTTTAATTCACTTTAATTCTATTCGATGCCTTGATATGTTGGTTGAGTGATTTCAGGCTTATAACGTTGGGATTGGATGGAAGAAGTAAAGAAGAAAGCATGCAAAGTGGAGAATTTATAAGAAAATGAGAATTTGGAGGATTGAAGTGACGCGTGCGCGTGAAGAGGACATTCATGGCCACTGATGAGCGAATATTTTATATACTTTTGGCATCACTTTCATATAGTTTTTAGTAGTTTTTGTTTAGTTTATATTGAGTTTTTATAGGTTTTAGTGTCAAATTCACATTTTTAGATTCTACTATGAGTTTTTGTGTTTTTGTACAATTTCAGATATTTTCTGGCTGATATTGAGGAGCTAGAGCAAAAGTCTGATTCAGAGACAGAGAAAGCACTGCACATGCTGTCTGAATCTGACCTACCTGCACTCGAAAGAGCTTTTTTGGAGCTACAGAAGTCCAAATAGAGCGCTCATAGAAAGCTGACTTCCAGAGCTTTCCAGAAATATATAATAGTTTATACTTGGCTTCGGATTAGAAGGCCCAAAAACTGGCGTCTAACGCCAGCTTCCTTCCCCCTTCCTGGCGTCTAGCGCCCAAAAGAGCAGAGACTAATGTACAAACACCTAAAGAGGACCCCCTAGCTGGCATTCCACACCCAAGAGACCTCATGGCACATGGATCTCATCAAAGCTCAGTCCAAACACTCACCAAGTGGGCCCCAAAAGTGGATTTTAGCAATAAATAGACTGTTTTACCCTTACTAGTCTTTTGTTTAGTATTTAAAGTGTATTTTACAGAATCTATAGACATCATGCACACCATTCAGCCCTGTTTTCATTTTACATTGTATTTTTACTTTAGTGTGAGTTTCTATACCTCCTAGGTTGAGGGGAGGAGCCCTGCAGAGTTCTATGAATTAATAAAAGTATTATTGTTTCTTCTTCAATCCGTATTTGATATATTTCTAAGATGTATAACCGATCTTCATCGTGGTGAATATGATGATTTGACAAATTAGCTCTATTCATCACATTAAGACGAACGTGCTTGACAAACACCCACATCTACTTTGGTTCATCTAAATACTTGGCAGGAAAGCACGAGCCAACAACTATGTTTATACATCTCTCAGACGGTTAATCCACGACTTCGTTGGAGACTTCTTGATACACCAGTTTAGCCAATTTTTAGGGATATTAGGGTCTCCGTGGTATAGGCTAGAATCCAAAGAAGCAGCGTTCTCTTATCTAGAAGATTCGACCTTGTCTTTGGCGTTTTGAGTAGGATCGCTAAGAGAATGAACTGTCAAAGCTTCACCCTCCTTCAAATTGAATGATCACGGGCAATGGCGTTTGATTTGCAGCAGAAGAGATTAATAACCACGGGCAATGGCTTTGATCACATACATCCTGCCATAGAAGAAGATCATTCATAAGCAAATAAGACAGTAGTACCAGAGTTCATTTAGAAAGACAAAGCAACTCCAATGCTTAACCCTATTCCTATCAGTATTTTCTACCTCTTTTACTTTATTCCTTTCATATACAACATTATTATTAATTGCCCTTGCATCAATCCAACAACCTTCTGATCTGCCTGACTAAGACCTGCAAGATAATGATAGCTTGCTTCAAACCACAATCCTCGTGGGATCGACCTTGAATCGCTTAGGTATTACTTGGATGACGCATTGCACTTGCTGGTAAAATAGTACGAAAGTATAGGGATTCGTGCTACCAGCCATGCGCACACGTCACCCACGTGTACTCATGAGGAGGAAATTTGCCAGCGACACGCACGTGTCGACCACGCGCACGCGTGACACTGATCACCTGACCTCATTAAAGTGAATATGCTAGGGATAATTTCTGAGCTTTCCAGGCCCAAATCCAACTCATTTATGAGATTATTTCATGCAGAATTGAAGATTGAACAAAGGGTGAGCAATTAGATTAGTTAGGATCAGGCTTTTGGTAGTTTTCTAGAGAGAGAAGCTCCCTCTTCTCTCTAGAATTAGGGTTCTTAAGTTAATTTTCCTCTTAGATCTAGGATTAATTTCTTGTTTTCATCTAGTTTTCTTTATAATTTCTTGTTTTTACATCTTTGTTCTTCTTAATTCTCTTGTTAATTTTCCTTTTTATGCCTCTTTTATGTTGATGCCTTCTTGTTGGATTTGGTTTTCATTTAATGCAATTTTATATTTTCATGTTATTGATGTTTAATTGAGCTATTGTTGTTATTTCCTTGCATTAGATAGTTGTAGAATTTATATTTCTTAAAATTTACCATGCTTTTCTTTTATGCCTTCCAAGTGTTTGACAAAATGCTTGGTTGGATGTTAGAGTAGCATTTTGAGCATTCTTGGCTTGGAAAGAGAAATTAGGAAATCTGGAGTTATTAATTCCCAACTCATGTTGGTAATCTAGAGTTATTAGTTAAAATTATTTCCATTGACTCTAATCTCTTGTTAATTCAATTAGTAAGTTGATTAGGACTTTTGGATTAAGATTAACTAGTCTTATTTGACTTTCTCCCTATGTTTAAGATAACATTGTACCTTCTTCCGATGTTGGAAATGACGAAATAGGATTAGCTCTTGTTAATCATTGTATGATAATTAATGTCTAGGATAGAAAGCCTATATTCTCAATCATTGCCATGAATGTCTCTCTTTAGTAATTGCTTTCTTTAGTTGTTTAAGTTACATTTCTTGCCTTTTTAATTTCTTGTTTTATCAACCCAACCCCCTTTAATCTCATAACCAATAATTGAGCACTTGATTGTGATTCCTAGGGAGAACGACCCAGGACTAATACTCTCGGTTATTTTTATTGGGTTGGACTTGTGACAACCAAAAATTAAACTTTGATTGAGCATTACTTGTTGGTTTGGAACTATACTTGCAATGAAGTTATTTTCCTCTAACCGAGAAGAAATTCTAAGCCGATGGGTTTTGCTCTTTCAATCCTTAGGAGCTAAGGCTCAGATATTATTATAAGATCCTTCTTTTAAGCTTTGATTGATCCTTTAATCCTCTTTCAATCCTTTGTTTGATTCTTTTAAGACAACTCTTGATAGTGGACATTCGATCGATAATCCTGGGCCAATTGGCCCAAGTTACCAGGTGATAACGCACCCCTCGGATCTAATTACCCGAGCCACTCTTTGATACGTTCGTACCACAAGCATATAGTTAAAGATTTTAAATTCCCAACCATCGATGTCCAGAGCCTCTTTCGGCTTCTAAATGCTTTGTCTCAAGGGAACTCTTGATGGTGGTCTTTTAATCGATAATCCCGAACCAATTGTTTCAAGTTACCGAGTGATGAAGCACCACTCAAATCTCATTGTCTGAGCCCTATCCTTGGACAATCACACCACAGACACATAACTGGACTCCTTAACCATTGATGCTCAGAACCTTGCAACCTTTGATATTTATGTTGATTTTTCTTTGTTGTTTATTTTCTCTCTTTCTTTTTTTCTTTTTCAATTCAACTTCAAGGATTCTTTTTGTTCCGAGGGTTACCTGAAACGTGCAGCTCGGTCGTCTGGCAAGGCCCGAGGTGGGGGTCTGTGACCCGAGCTTGGTGTGCTGAACGGCGGGGGGTTGTACCTGCAATGACACTCCGATGCTTAAGTTAGCATGGGTCCAAGCAGATATCAAGTAGAATTAGAGTATGAGTTATACCTGGGTGCTCCAGTGTATTTATAGTAGTTGGCTGTGATCATCCCTGGATAAGATATTCTTATCTTATCTTATCTTTTGGGAGTTTTATCTTTATCTCTGTGGAACCGCCTTTCCTAGGCCTTTTCGGCCTTTAGGTTTTGGGCTTCGCTCCTCTTGATGGGCCTTTTCCCTCTATTTGGTCCGAGGTCCGACCTTAGGTGTGGGCCTTTAGGACGAGGTCGGACCTTTGGTGGGGTGGCCGAGTTTAGGAGAGCTCGGTCAGGGTATGAACAGTGCCCCTGCCCGAGTTCGTCCTTTTGAGAGGTCGAGCTCGGGCATTAGTAGTTTTCAAAATTTGAAAACGGTCGTTTCGGCATTTATTGCTTGTTACCGTTTCTTCCTCGATTTCCGCGCGGGCTCTGTGAAGGCTTTATTTATTTGCCCCTTTCCTTTTTCTTCATTTTATTCCTTTCCCTTCCTTTCGAGCTCCTTTCCTTCTCTGTTCGTCTTCTCCGGTTTCTTTCTGTGTGCTTTTTTTCGAAGTTTTTCTTTTGCGCCGCCGTTCTCGCTGCCGTCGTTCTTGCTCTCTTTGCGTTGGAGTTTCGTCGTCTTCTTCCTTTCTTCCAGGTTGGTTTTTTGTTCTTTATTTTCGCTGTGCACATGTGCTTCTGTTTCTTATGCCTGGGTTGTCCCGAAAAGAGGCCCCGCCATTGCTTTGCTTGTATGTAGGGGGGGCTCTTTTCTCTTGTTATTTTGTTTTCGGGTTGCTGCTTGTTTTTCAAAAAGAACTTCTTTTTCTTGCTTCTGTTGAATGACTTTTTTGCTGTCTGCCTTATGTGTTTTTTGGCTTGCTGTTTGTATTATTCTTTGTAGGCAAGAATTTTTTATGTCTCGAAAGGTGTTTCAAGCAATGTCGACCAAGATTCCAAGTGGTCTAGGTTGGGTAGATCCTGCTCCTCTAAGGGTCCCGTCTGTTGTAGATTCTGAGTACCTGCTTAGGTTTCGTAGGGAGTGTAGTATTTGTGAGAACAGGGAGTCTGAGCGGGATTACGAGCTAGTAGCCCCGGAGTCCGAGGAGAGAGTGTGTTTCCCTCCTTTAGAGAGTTCCGAGAAGTTTTTCTTTTATGCTTATGACTGTTTTTTCTCTAAGCTGGGTGTCCGACTTCCTTTTACTGACTTAGAGTCCGAGGTCCTTTGGTCCTGTAATCTTGCCCTACGCAACTTCATCCAAACTCTTGGGCGTTTTTAAAGCTGTTCCAACTTTTGTGTCAGATTTTGGGTGTCTCCCCTTCTGTTTCCCTTTTTTCTTATCTGTTTGTGTTGACGAAGCCGGGGTCGGGTGGAGGGAAGGTGTCTTGGGTCTCTTTTAGGGCAAACGCCGGAAAGAAGTTTTGTACCTTGTATGATGAGTCTTTTCATGATTTTAAGAACTACTATTTCAAGGTCCGGGCTGCTGGGGATGTCCGACCTTTCTTTCTAGATGAGAGTGGGGAGCCTTCTTTTCCTCTTTTTTGGCAGGAGAATGTGGTGTCGGTTAAGTATACCTTTGAGAGCTTAGATGAGGTGGAGCAGGCTTTTGTGGGTGTGTTGAGTAGTTTATGGGGTCGGGCACCTCACTTGGACACGAAGAAAATGTTGGGAGATCCAAGCCTTCTCCGTTCCGAGTTAGGTAGCTCCCGACCTCTCCGAGCTTTTCATCTTTGATATTTTGACTTTATCTTGGTGATTTTTCTGTTTGCGATAATCTTTTTTCCTTTGTTTCTGCAGAGATGTCTTCTCAGGCTGATTCCATGAAGTTCCTTCGTCGGTCGAAGAAGTCTGCGGCTGCTCGGAATATTGAGGCCGAGGCTTCTGCCCGACCTTCTCCACAGAAGACTACCATAGGTGTTCAGACTCGGTCGAAGACCATTCCTACCCCTCAATTTCGAGCTATAACTCAGGATCCTCCGTCCTCCGGACCCGGTCAGCTTTCTCCGTCCTCGACCTTGGGTCCTCCCCCCAAGAAACAGAAGACCTCCCGAGAGCTTGCCGGCTTTAATGACAAGGATTTTGACGCTCTTGGTTGGGTTGAGCAGCACATTCTCCCCCAAACCTATATTTCTACTGATGATGCGTCTATGGAGCATCACTTTCAGTATATGGCGCGGAGCTGTGTTCGGATGGCTAGCCTTCATGCCGCTATTGCTCGGGAGTTCAAGAAAGCTCCCCTTGGGGCGACCAGTTCCCGACTTGAGAAGGCTCGGTCCGAGCTTGATAAGGTTAGTCAGCTGAAGGATGCTAGGATTGCCGAGCTGGAGGAGTCTTTGGAGGAAGAGAAGACTAGGGCTACCGCGGCTGTGGCGGCGGCGAAGACGTCTGAGGAGATGGCGAGGGTGGCGACGGAGAACTACACTAAGCTGTATGCTGAGCTTTTGGAGACGAAGGAGAAGTTGCAGTCAGCTCGGGATGATTTTTATGAGCTGGAGGATAATGTGGCCAAGGGTATGGATGCTATGTTTGTGAACTTGAGGGATCAGGTCCAGGTTCTTGCTCCCGACCTGGATTTGAGCCTATTCAGTACTGATAACATGGTTGTGGAGGGAAAGATTGTTCCTGCTCCTGCCGAGGATGAGGTTCCGGTGTCCGATCCCCAGGCTCCAGCGTCCGATCCCGAGGTTCCGGTTGTGAACCCGACTTCCCCTTTGGCTGAGGATAGATCTGGTATGGAGGTTCCAAGCCGGGGGATGGTGCTGTTCCTGCGGTCCCGATTTCGATGGTCCCTCCGGAGCCTTCTGTTGATGTGGAGACCGGGAAGGTCCTTGATCCTTTGTGATCTTTTTGGTGGTTGGCCCGGCCTGTGGGTTTCTTTGTTTTTTGGATGTGTTCTGCAAACATTTTGGACATCTTTTTACTTTAGCTATTCTGTAGCTTTATTATGCCATGCTTTTGTGTTTTTCTGCTTCCGCTTTTATGCTTTTTGGTTGTTTTTGGGTAACAACTTTTTTAGCTAGCGTCTTGAAACTTTTAGCCTTGTTCGCGTTTTAGCTTTTGTGCTTTTTAGTTGTTTTCGGGTAACAACTTTTTAGCTAGCGTTTTGACTTCTTGTCTTCGCTTTTTTGCTTTTTAGTTGTTTTTGGGTAACAACTTTTTAGCTAGCGTTGTGACTTCTCGTTTTCGCTTTTTTGCTTTTTAGTTGTTTTTGGGTAACAACTTTTTAGCTAGCGTTGTGACTTCTCGTTTTCGCTTTTTTGCTTTTTAGTTGTTTTTGGGTAACAACTTTTTAGCTAGCGTTGTGACTTCTTGTCTTCGCTTTTTTGCTTTTTAGTTGTTTTTGGGTAACAACTTTTTAGCTAGCGTTGTGACTTCTCGTTTTCGCTTTTTTTCTTTTTAGTTGTTTTTGGGTAACAACTTTTTAGCTAGCGTTGTGACTTCTTGTCTTCGCTTTTTTGCTTTTTAGTTGTTTTTGGGTAACAACTTTTTAGCTAGCGTTGTGACTTCTCGTTTTTGCTTTTTTGCTTTTTAGTTGTTTTTGGGTAACAACTTTTTAGCTAGCGTTTTCTCGAAGTCCTAGTTCTTTGCCGTTTTAAGGCTTTTTTCTAGAGTCCGAGTTTGTTCTCGGACATCGGGATCCTTGAGTACCTCCTTTAGTCAGGTCCGACTTCGTCGTTTGGTCGGCCTTTTTAAGTTATTTTTGTAACTTCTTTTCTATTCGGCTTTTCGAGCCATTTCAGAGTTACTTTTATAACTTCTCACATTTATTTGAACCTCGTCGCTTTATCTTTGCCGACCTTGTATGGCCTTTGGCAAATGATTTTTTGCGTTTTGCCGAGCATAAATTAATGCGCCTTGGTGGGGTACTTTTCTAGGATATGCTTCATCACGAAGAAGAGAAAATAAAGAAATTTGATTAGTATTAAAAAAGAAGAGTATTTACAAAGTGTTTACCCCTTTGACTAGGTCGGGTGTCCTACTTAACCGAGTGTCTCGTTAAAAAACCCTCGTAGGGAAAAAGAGTACACCTCGGGTTAAGTTTTTCTAGCTGTAGTACCGTCTTAGGTTACAGGCGTGCCAGGCTCTGGGCAGCTCATTGCCTTCTAGGTCGGAGATCTTGTAGTAGCCTGTCCCTAAGACTTCTGTTACCTTGTAGGGCCCCTTCCAATTTGCGGCTAGTTTTCCTTCTCCCGACTTTTGTGTTCCGATGTCATTTCGGATTAAAATCAGGTCGTGAGTGGAGAAGCTTCGCTTTATTACCTTTTGGTTGTATCTGAGGGCCGTTCGCCGTTTTAAGGCTTCTTCTCTGATTCGGGTTCTTTCTCGGACTTCGGGGAGGAGGTCGAGTTCTTCCCTTTGTGCCTGAGTGTTGCCTTCTTCGTTGTAGAAGATGGCTCTGGGTGATCCTTCGTCTATTTCAACGGGAATCATTGCTTCCATTCCGTAAGCTAGTCGAAATGGGGATTCTCCCGTTGTAGAGTGTGGGGTTGTCCGATATGCCCATAATACCTGGGGGAGTTCGTCGGCCCATGCCCCTTTGGCCTCTTGGAGTCTTCGTTTTAATCCGGCCAAGATGACTTTATTTGCAGCCTCTGCTTGTCCATTGGCTTGTGGGTGTTCGACCGACGTGAACTGCTGTTTGATTTTTAGCTCGGCCACTAAGTTCTGAAAACTTGTGTCTGTGAACTGTGTTCCATTGTCCGTTGTGATGGAGTAGGGGACTCCGAACCTCGTGACAATGTTTTTGTATAGGAATTTACGGCTTTTCTGAGCCGTAATAGTGGCTAAGGGTTCAGCTTCGATCCACTTTGTGAAGTAGTCGACCCCTACTATGAGGTATTTGACTTGCCCCGGTCCTTGTGGGAACGGGCCGAGTAGGTCGAGTCCCCACTTTGCGAAGGGCCATGGTGCAGTGATGCTTATGAGGTCTTCGGGTGGTGCTTTGTGAAAATTGGCATGCTTTTGGCAGGGGGGCATATTTTCACAAACTCCGCTGCGTCTCTTTGCAAGGTCGGCCAGTAGAGTCCGGCTCTGACTATTTTCTTGGATAGGGCCCGAGCTCCGAGATGGTTCCCACACATGCCTTCGTGGACTTCTTCGAGGACGCTCTTTGTTTCTGAGGTCGGGACGCACCTCAGGAGGGGGTTTGAGAATCCTCTTCTGTATAATACGTCGTGGATTAGTGTATAATTCTGGGCGTCCTTTGTAAGCCTTTTAGCTTCTCTTCTTTCGGCGGGGAGAGTTCCCGACTTCAGGTAGCTGAGTATGGGGGTCATCCATCCTTGTTGTTGGTCGGATATGTTTAGTATTTCTTCTTCCCTTAACACGGACGGAGATTGTAGAGTTTCTTGGAGGAGACTTCTGTTGTTCCCTCCGGGCTTGGTGCTAGCAAGTTTTGAGAGGGCGTCTGCCCGAGCATTTTGCTCCCGAGGTATGTGCTGGATTTGTATTTCCGGGAAGTGTCGTAATTGCGCCTGTGTTTGGTCCAGGTATTTTTTCATAGTAGGGTCTTTGGCCTGGTAGCTTCCATTTACTTGTGAGGTAACGATCTGGGAGTCACTGAAGATCGTGATTCTCTTGGCTCCGACCTCTTCGGCTAGCTTTAGTCCTGCTAGTAGGGCCTCGTATTCAGCTTGGTTGTTTGAGGCCTGGAACTCGAATTTTAGGGATAGCTCTATCCGTGTTCCTTGATCGCTTTCGAGTATAACACCGGCTCCGCTTCCTGTTTTGTTTGAGGACCCGTCGACATACAGATTCCATGAGAGTGGGGTTCCTGGGGTCTCAGTGTATTCCGCGACGAAGTCGGCTAGATATTGAGTTCTTACAGCAGTCCGGGCTTCATAGTGGAGGTCGAACTCGGACAGTTCCACCACCCATCGTAGGATTCGTCCTGCCATGTCTGTCTTCTGTAGGATGTGTCTCATGGGTTGGTTTGTCCGGACTTTGATGGTGTGGGCTTGAAAGTAGGGGCGGAGTCTTCGAGCTGTGAATACTAGTGCATAGGCGAATTTCTCTATTTTCTGATAGTTTAATTCGGCCCCTTGTAGCGCTTTGCTTACGAAGTATATGGGGTGTTGCCCCTTTTCATTTTCTCGTATTAGCGCCGAGGCGACTGCCCGATGTCCGACCGAGAGGTATAGCACGAGCTCTTCCCCTTTTAGAGGTCGGGTTAGGATTGGTGGCTGCCCGAGGAATTCCTTGAATTCTTGGAAGGCCTTTTCGCACTCCGGGGTCCATGAGAAGGGTTTCCCTTTCTTTAGGAGTGAGTAGAGAGGTAGTGATCTTATCGCTGATCCTGCCAAGAATCTTGATAGGGCGGCTAGCCTTCCATTCAGTTGTTGTACTTCTTTGACACACGTCGGGCTTTTCATATTGAGTATTGCTTGGCATTTGTCCGGGTTTGCTTCGATGCCTCTTTGAGTCAGCATGAAGCCTAAGAATTTTCCGGCTTCCGCGGCAAAGGTGCACTTTGTCGGGTTAAGTCTCATGTTGTGTTTCCTGAGGGTGTCGAAGATACTGCTGAGGTCGGCCACCAAGTTTTTGTCTTCTTGTGTCTTTACCAGCATGTCGTCGACGTACACCTCTAGCTGTAGCCCGATGTGTTCTGAGAATACTTTGTTCATTAGCCTCTGGTAGGTTGCCCCTGCGTTCTTCAGCCCGAAGGGCATTACTACGTAGCAGTAGTTTGCCTTTGGGGTTATGAACGAGGTCTTTTCTTGGTCGGGTCCATACATCGGGATTTGATTGTATCCCGAGTATGCATCCATGAAGGAGAGGTATCTGTAGCCCGAAGCTGCATCGACTAAGGCGTCGATGTTTGGTAGTGGATATGGATCTTTGGGGCAGGCTTTGTTGAGATCCGTGTAGTCGACGCACATCCTCCATTTTCCATTGGGCTTCTTTACTAGGACCACATTTGCGAGCCATAGGGGGTATTTTACTTCCCTAATGAACCCTGCATCTAGTAGTGCTTGTACTTGTTCTTCTATTGCTTGCATGCGTTCGGGCCCGAGCTTCCTGCGTCTTTGTTGGACAGGTCGGGATCCCGGGTATACTGATAGCTTATGGCACATTAGGTCGGGGCTTATGCCTGGCATATCGGAGGCTTTCCAAGCGAAGAGGTCGGAATTCTCCCTTAAGAGGGTTGTGAGTTCCTCTTTTAGGCCTGCTTCGAGGTTTGCCCCTACGTTTGTTACTTTCTCGGGTGTGTTTCCGATTTGGATCTTTTCGGTTTCTCCTTCTGGTTGTGGCCGAAGATCTTCTCGGGCCTGGACTCGCCCGAGTTCTATTGTGTTGACCTCTTTCCCTTTTAGGCTCAGACTTTAGTTGTAGCATCGTCGTGCTAGTTTTTGGTCGCCTTTTAGGGTAGCGATCCCCTTTGCGGTAGGGAACTTCATACAGAGGTGTGGGGTCGAGACTATAGCTGCTAGTCTGTTTAAGGTTGGTCGTCCGATGAGGGCGTTGTATGCCGAAGTGACGTCGACTACAATGTAGTCGATATTTAATGTTTTGGTTTGTTCGCCCTTTCCAAAGGTAGTGTGTAACGAGATGTATCCCAAGGGACGGATCGGGGTATCTCCTAGTCCAAACAGGTCGGAGGGATAGGCTTTTAGCTCTTTTTCTTCAAGTCCGAGCTTGTCGAAGGCTGTTTTGAACAGGATGTCTGCTGAGCTCCCCTGGTCGATCAGGGTTCGATGTAGGTTGGCGTTTGCTAGAATAATGGTGATCACCATTGGATCGTCGTGCCCGGGTATTATCCCTTGGGCATCTTCTCGGGTGAATGAGATGGTGGGTAACTCGGGCAGGGGACTGTCTTCTCGGACGTGATATATTTCCTTGAGGTGTCTCTTTCGCGAGGATCTGGATGTTCCTCCGCCTACGAAACCTCCGTTTATCATGTGTACGTGCCTTTCAGGGGTTCGTGGGGTCGGTTCGGCCCGATCTTCGTTATCTCCTCGTCTCCTCTTCTTGGTCTCTTCTCCTTTCTCTGCTATGTATCTGTCGAGTTTTCCTTCTCTGGCTAACTTTTCTATAACATTCTTTAGGTCGTGGCAGTCGTTAGTAGGATGGCCGTAGAGCCTGTGATATTCGCAGTACTCGGACCGATCTCTCCCTGCTCTCTTGTGCTTTAGAGGTCGGGGTGGTGGGATTCTTTCGGTGTGGCACACCTCTCTGTAGACGTCTACCAGGGCGACTCGGAGGGGGGTGTAGCTGTGGTACTTCCGTGGCCTGTCCGAACTGGATTCTTCTTTCTTTTTTTGTTCCCGATCTCGATCTCGGAATGAATGGGTTGACTCCTTCTTGGAAGAGTCTCTTAGCTGGGAAGTTTCCTCCATGTTGATATATTTTTCTGCTCGCTCTTGCACCTCGTATAAGGAGGTCGGGTATCGTTTGGATAGGGATTGGCTAAACGGTCCTTCTTTTAGGCCGTTTGCTAGTCCCATGATGGCTGCTTCAGTGGGCAAGTGTTGTATGTCCAGGCAGGCTTTGTTGAATCGCTCCATGTATTCTCGGAGGGTTTCTTGGTTGCCTTGTTTGATCCCGAGTAGACTGGGGGCATGTTTTGCCTTATCTTTTTGAATAGAGAACCTTGTTAAGAATTTTTTGGTCAGGTCCTCAAAGCTGGAGATTGACCCTGGTGGTAGATTGTCGAACCACTTCATGGCTGACTTGGTGAGGGTGGTGGGGAAGGCTTTGCACCGAATTGCGTCGGAGGCGTCGACGAGGTACATTCTGCTTCTAAAGTTGCTGAGGTGGTGACTTGGATCGGTGGTGCCGTCGTAGAGGTCCATATCTGGTGGTTTGAAGTTTCGCGGTACTTTCTCCTTCATGATCTCTTGTGTGAAGGGGTCATGATTGTTTTCGGGGGTGGTGCCTCGTTCCGTCCGGTCTTTCAGGTTGGCTTCTATTCTCCGCAGTTTTTCTTCTAATTCTCTGCGCTTGCGAGCCTCCCTTCTCAGATCTTGTTCAGTTTCCTTCTGCTTTTTATGTCCTCTTCGAGTCGTTTCAGCCGGTCTTGTTGTGCCCGAACTGTTTCCAGAATCTCCGAACTCTTTTCTTTTTCGGGATTTTGTGGATCTTTGTCTAGGAGTGATGCCTTTGGGCGATTCTGTTTGTTTCCCCCTGGAGTGCGTGGTGATAGAGGGCTGTCCGGCCGTTCTCCGGTGTCAACTTCCTCTTCTTGTTCTGATGTAGCGTGGTTATTGTTGGGAGGGTCGTCCGCCATGGATGACTTCCAGGTTCCCCGGCAACGGCGCCAATGTTCCGAGGGTTACCTGAAACGTGCAGCTCGGTCGTCTGGCAAGGCCCGAGGTGGGGGTCTGTGACCCGAGCTTGGTGTGCTGAACGGCGGGGGGTTGTACCTGCAATGACACTCCGATGCTTAAGTTAGCATGGGTCCAAGCAGATATCAAGTAGAATTAGAGTATGAGTTATACCTGGGTGCTCCAGTGTATTTATAGTAGTTGGCTGTGATCATCCCTGGATAAGATATTCTTATCTTATCTTATCTTTTGGGAGTTTTATCTTTATCTCTGTGGAACCGCCTTTCCTAGGCCTTTTCGGCCTTTAGGTTTTGGGCTTCGCTCCTCTTGATGGGCCTTTTCCCTCTATTTGGTCCGAGGTCCGACCTTAGGTGTGGGCCTTTAGGACGAGGTCGGACCTTTGGTGGGGTGGCCGAGTTTAGGAGAGCTCGGTCAGGGTATGAACACTTTTCTTTTGGTCAAAAATTTAATAATACCTCTTTAAGCCTCATGCTCATAAGGAATCATCCTTCATTTTCATACAAGAACATCAACCCTTTTAGCTCAATCAATGATCATTACACTTAATGCACCACCATTTATCATCAGAGGACTTTTATTTTGTTAAATCTAACTTTGCTTCATCTAAGCAACTCTTTTTCATGTGATTAAAGTGCTTAGAGGACTTCACAAGTAGTAAGTTCAGCAAGCATGACAAGATAAGAAAGCATGAAAAATGGAACAACAAGATAGGAAGCAAATAAAGGAATTGAAAGCTAGAAACTTAAAGGAAATGATACCACCTTAATCATCATTGTTTCCTTCATCTTCTCTAAGGCTATGTAGAGCATAGACTCCAACACCAAACTTAGAATGGTTACTGGTCCTCAAGCAACAAAGAAAAAAATAGTGATGATGGAAATAGGGATAAACATGATGATCAAGTGAAGACAATCAAGTAATGTAAAAGCTTAATCAAATAAAATAAACCAAATTAAAATAACACTAAATGAAAGCTAAAGCAAAGTAAAATAACTAGGTTGCTAATGTGCTTGCATGGGGAGGCGGACCTTGCATAGGTGAAGTGTGGTAACACCAAACTTAGTGTGACACAATCAATATGAAACTAGGCCAAGTACCCAGTGAAATGGAAACATCCTGTTGGTGTGGCACACCAAACTTAATCCATGAAACACATAGCAACCTTAAATAAAGCAAAAAGACGAATGAAAAGAAAATACCAAACATTGTGTTACCTCCCAACAAGCACTTCTTTAACATCACTAGCTTGACGGTTGGTTCTTGAATTTTCTTCCTTTTCTTCCAGTTGGTTAAGAGAAAATGACTTTAAGGCAGAAAAGGAGAACATTGGAGTCCCTAGATTTGATTTTCTCCTAACAAGCTTTCTTTTATTGTTATTAGCTTGATTCACCTTGCTTGTTGGGGTAAGGGTTAGATTGCTTTTTGTTGACCTTCTCTTTTTCATGGATATTGTCTTTTGTTTATTGGTCACAATCCTTCCTTGAGTGCTTTCCTTGCTTTCCTTCACCTCCTTAGTTTCAGGACTTGGGTATTGTGTAATGGTTAGAGTGTCCCCTTCATCAAGAACTTCTTGCATTGATGGTTCAATTAAATCAATCACCCTACACTTCCTTGATTCATTGGAGTGTGGGCTCATTTGGTTGCTTTTCTCCTTTTCTTTTGCATGATTTTCCATTGCCTCTTTTTGGAGGGATTTTTCCTGTTCTTTTGCCACTTCTTGTGGCCTTTGTGGATATGCAATTCTAGGTTCGTATGCCTCCACAACCTCCTTCTTCATTGGAATTTCACTTGGTACAGGGGCCTCTTTGTCTAGTTTTTGTTCTTCTAACTCCTCCTTTGTAGCCTCTATTTGATCATCATTCTCTTTTCTAAGCACTGCTCCACTCTTCAAGCTTATGGCCTTACATTCTTCCCTTAGCCTAGGAAAGACATTGATATGTTTCTTAACAAGATGTTGGACCATTTGTCACATTTGCACGTCTAAGTTCCTTTTTGAGCCTTCTTGTTTTTTTCTATTTGCTCTAGACTATTAAATGAAGCTATCGGTGCCTTGGGCAAGTTATTCTAAAGCAAGCTCTAGAGAAGATTTTAGGAGATTTTGTGGGTTTTGAAAGGATTTTTATGCCGAGACATATTCAAGTGGTGAAGGATTTTAATTTAAAAAATTAGGAGGTGAGGTTGAACAATTTTGCATAAATGCATCAACTGTTTGTTGTAGGTTGTCCAAGGTACTATCAAAAGATGATGGCTCTTGATGAATGGGATATAGAGTATTAAATTGTCTATGATTTTGACCTTCCCAACCATAATTTGAATAGTTGCTTAACTTATAGGAATGTGAATCATGTTGTGGCCCTGGATAGTATCCTATATGGTTTACTTGCTCATACTCCCTCACTTTTTGTTCTGAACATTTCCAACCACAATTAGGATAGTAACATGAATCATTTTTTGGTGGTGGGAAGTATCCCATACAATTTGCTTGACCAAAGGGTGATGTAAACTCCATTCTTCTTTAAAAAAACTCTGTAGAAACACAATCATCAAGAAAAAAAATGAGAATTCCTCTTGTCACAATTGAGGAAATTTCTATGAGGTGGTAACACAAGCAGTTAACTAACAAAAGGAAATAAAGAACTAAAAGCAATTAAATAAATATAACAAAAGGAAAAAGTGTCTAATCTAGGTAATCAACTAACCGGTAGTTTGTTAATCAGAATTAATCCCTGGCAATACCGCCAAAAGCTTGATATGAATTATACACCTGAATACTACCGGCAAGTGCACCAGTTCGTATCAAGTAATAAACTCACAGTGAGTAAGTGTCGACCCCACCCCACGAGGATTAACGGATTAAGAAACCAAAGGACAATCAATTAATCTAGTCAAACAATCAAAATTAGGTTTTTGAAAAGCTTGAACATAACCAGCAATGTAACAAAAGCAAATAGTGAGTGTTGAAAGGTAATGTGATTAAAAGAGCTAAAGTTTTAGAGATGTTGAGACGTCCAGATTAATAATTTTTACTTTCCACCTTGATCATGTAAAGATATTTCCATGGTAAATCATTAGTAATTAAATCCCAATTCCTTGGTAATTCGATTTCTCTTTAACCTAATTAATCGCTAATTTATTAGTCAATTACTTAAGAAAAGAGTTAAGTACATTCACTGATTCATAAGCTATACAATTCATAATAATCTCCCATAGTTGATTCAATGTCACTTATCAAGCCTAGTTTCAAAACTTAAGAGTTGTGAGAATTGGTTTTCAAGCTTAATTCAATTAATCAACTTTTTCAAGAAGTTAAAAGAATTCATGTTAGAGAAGAATTATTCCCCAACACATTCAAATCCTTTAGAATGAGGAACGAACACCTTTTCTTAAGAAAGTATCAATGCATTAATCAAAGGTATGAAAAGTTAGAATATTAGTCCATAGGAATCAACAGAGCTCCTAACCTTAACCAACAGAGCTCCAAGAATTATGAAAATTAAAATGCCGAAGAACAGAAGAGCCAATTAATGTTTTCCTCCAACCAAGCTTTCAATCTTTTCCTCTTGTAAATCCTCAATTAATGCTGTGATTAGTGGGCTTAAGTTGAGCCTTTGATTGACCACATGAATGATGAAGAATTGAAGACTTAGTAGCTTAGTTTGAGTCCCCTGGAGAGTGTCCATAATCCTACGTCTCACGTGAAGGATTTATGTCCAACGTGAAACTAAATCTTGATTCAAATTGTTCTCTGTCTCCTCCACATCGCACGTGAACAAACCCACATTGAACGTGACCTTTATTTCCTTCAATTGTTGCCTCTGTTTGCTCCATTGCGTTGTACATGAGAAAACTCACGTCCCATGTGAAAGTGTAATCGTGCGAACGCATGATAACTCAAAATCTTCTTGTTATGCGTACACTTGGGTTATGCATACACACTATAGCCAATGTCTCACGTGAAGGCACGTCCCATGTCTTTTCTGTTACGTACGACGCTGAAATGAGGGTCATGGGTATATATAAGTCATGCGTACGCATGAATGAGCATATTCTGCCACTTGTGCGTACGCATGGGTCATTGGTGTGCGAAATTGTGATCACTACTTTTCACAACTCAAATAATCCCTAGTAATGGCCCCAAGAACTTGGTGCTCAATACCATGGCATAAACACAACTTTGCACAACTAACCAGCAAGTGCACTGGGTCATCCAAGTAATAAACCTTACGCGAGTAAGGGTCGATCCCACGGAGATTGTTGGTATGAAGCAAGCTATGGTCACCTTGTAAATCTTAGTCAGGCAGACTCAAATGGGTATAGTGATATACGAATAAAGCATAAAGATAAAGATAGAGGTACTTATGTAATTCATTGGTAGGAACTTCAGATAAGCGTATGAAGATGCCTTCCCTTCCGTCTCTCTGCTTTCCTACTGTCTTCATCCAATCCTTCTTACTCCTTTCCATGGCAAGCTGTATGTAGGGTTTCACCGTTGTCAGTGGCTACCTCCCATCCTCTCAGTGAAAACGTTCCTATGCTCTGTCACAGCATAGGCTAATCATCTGTCGGTTCTCGGTCAGGCCAGAATAGAATCCATTGATTCTTTTGCGTCTGTCACTAACGCCCCGCCTGCTAGGAGTTTGAAGCACGTCACAGTCATTCAATCATTGAATCCTACTCAGAATACCACAGACAAGGTTTAGACCTTCCGGATTCTCTTGAATGCCGCCATCAGTTCTAGCTTATACCACGAAGATTCCAGTTAAAGAATCCAAGAGATAGACATTAGAGCCTCGTTTGCTTGTAGAACAAGAGTGGTTGTCAGTCACTTTGTTCATAAGTGAGAATGATGATGAGCGTCACATAATCATCACATTCATCATGTTCTTGGGTGTAAATGAATATCTTGGACAAAGAACAAGCGGAATTGAATAGAAGAACAATAGTAATTGCATTAATACTCGAGGTACAGCAGAGCTCCACACCTTAATCTATGGTGTGTAGAAACTCCACCGTTGAAAATACATAAGAACAAGAGTGATCATTGGTTTCGGCCCCAGAGAGGGAACCAGAAGAACCAAGATGAAAATACAATAGTAAAAGGTCCTATATATAGAGAACTAGTAGCCTAGGGTGTACAGAGATGAGTAAATGACATAAAAATCCACTTCCGGGCCCACTTGATGTGTGCTTGGGCTGAGCAATGAAGCATTTTCGTGTAGAGACTCTTCTTGGAGTTAAACGCCAGCTTTTATGCCAGTTTGGGCGTTTAACTCCCATTTTGGTGCCAGTTCCGGCGTTTAACGCTGGGAATTCTGAGGGTGACTTTGAACGCCGGTTTGGGCCATCAAAACTTGGGCAAAGTATGGACTATCATATATTGCTGGAAAGCCCAGGATGTCTACTTTCCAACGCCGTTGAGAGCGCGCCAATTGGGCTTCTGTAGCTCCAGAAAATCCACTTCGAGTGCAGGGAGGTCAGAATCCAACAGCATCTGCAGTCCTTTTCAGTCTCTGGATCAGATTTTTGCTCAGGTCCCTCAATTTCAGCCAGAAAATACCTGAAATCACAGAAAAACACACAAACTCATAGTAAAGTCTAGAAAAGTGAATTTTAACTAAAAAATAATAAAAATATACTAAAAACTAAACCAAATATACTAAAAACATACTAAAAACAATGCCAAAAAGCGTACAAATTATCCGCTCATCAGTCATGCATACGCACGGCTTCCGTTTTGGCATTGGATGCCAATGCTCCTACGTTGCACATTGAGGAGGTTAGTGCCCCTGGGAGGGTATAATTGATTGGCGTGGCACGCTGCTCTCTCCCACGTTGCACATGAAGCTTGATTTCCATACAAGAAACTCTTTGTTTTGTCTAGAAAGCTTTCGGTTTGCTTCTCGCTTCTTACTCTTTCTTGCTCAAAGTGATTTCTGGCCTCTTTTTCTTTTTAATCTTTGCCAATTCTCTTTCAAATTCTTTGAAATCAATGAATGCACACTAATTCAAAGTATTGCTCAATTTGCCATGAAATAATTCTTTAACTTGCAATAATTCTTAGTTTATTGAATTGAAATTCTAAGAGAAAAATACTAAAAATGTGAAAGTATCACTTAGATAAGCGGGATTTAACCACCGTCCATACCTATAGGTTCCATAAACAAGCGGGATTACACCGCCATCCTTGCTCAGAACACGCAAGCGGGATGCATGCACCGTCCTTTAATGCATGAGCATCTTAACCACTTTTCATTAGCATTTCTTATAGAAAAGTTGTGGCTTTTGGTTAATAATTATATGATTTTCAAGGCTATTCTATTAGTACTTTGATTTTCTTGGTTTTATGATTCTTGTAGGAAATGTTAGGAAAAGAGAAGCAAAAGAACAAGGAGGAACCAAGAATTGAAGACAAGTGCAAAGAGAATTCGTGGATGTTGTCAACTCTGACCTCTTCACACTCCAACAAGCATAACTTGAGTTATAAAGGTCCAATTGATGCGGTTCTAGTGGCATTAGAAAACCAATTCTAGAGCTTTGCAGCGATATATTATTGTATACTTTTTCTCTGGATTCCCAATGCTAAATGGTACTCCTCCACCATTTAACGCCAGACAAGCAGCAAGGAATTGTAGAATTGCGTAAAAAGCAGCACCAAATGCCACCAAAGTGGCGCCGAATGCCTACAACAACTCCGGACCCGAGAAATCTTTGTAATTAATGAAGATTTGAAGAAACCAAGCTTAAATTACGAGGAAGATCATTAGTTAGTCAAAAAGTCATTAAGAAAAGATTTGATTTGATTAAATTTTATTTTGTTTTGATTTAGTTTGAATTTGAATTCTAGGAGTTTTTAAGGAGTCTTAGTCCACGGACATCAAAGGGGGAGAACTCATTCTCTCTTCTGTCTTTCATTCTTCATTAGTTTTAGGTTTTACATTAGATTAGGATTTGAAATTTTCTACAATATGGGCAACTAATCCTCTATTGTTAAGGTTAGGAGCTCTATTTACTTTGATGGATTAATAATGATTTGTTCTTCTAATCTTGATTAATGCAATGATTTATGTTTAAGAATTAGTTTCGTTCTTCATCCTACATATTAGTGATTATTGGAAAATAACTCTAATTCAACTTGAATTCTATTTGAGTCTTGAAAAAGATATATCATTAGAATTATAGTTTGAAACCAATCTCTCATAATTCCCAATTATCTGGACTTAATGTGGTACGTGACATATAACTGCAATATGCTTTTGGGTTCTTAGGAATTAACGGTTGGTTGTATTAGAGGAGATTGGATTGCCTAGGAATAGAAATTTAATCAGTTGGGATTTTCCATAAACATAATCTTTGCATGATCAAGGTAGTTGACATTGAATGTTAAATCCAAAAATTTAAATATCTCTAACACCTTAACTATCTTTATCATATTATTTTTCGAACCAATTTTAGTTTGCTTTTATTTAATTCTTTGTTTTTATGTTATGTGCTATTGAAACTCTAAATTTTGATTGTCTAACTAGAATAATCAATTGACTATTTTTTGCTTAATCCCTTAATCCTTGTGGGATCGATACTCACTCACCTGAGTTTATTACTTGGTACGACTCAGTGCACTTGCCGGTAAGTTGTGGATTGTAAATTCTGCACCAAGTTTTTGGCCACTGTAAGTGGGATTTAACTACTGTCCTTACCGGGTACCTCAAACAAGCGGGATTACACTGCTATCCTTGTTCGGATTTCAGTCAAAAGTCAACCTACAAGTGGGATTATACCACTTTCCTTGCTAAACATAATCCAATATGCAAGTGGGATTACACCACTATCCTTGCTACACAATACTTGAGAAGGATAAAACCTCCATCCTCACTGCAGACAGGATAAAACCACCATCCCTGCATAATGATTTTTGCACTAAGCAAGTGAGACGATACCACTGCTCTTGCCATGCATGAATTCAATCCCATATTCCAAACCAAATTTATGATTTCACTTAAATTCCTCCTCAATCTTACTTCACTTCATTCCTAGTCATAATCATCATCAACCAGTATCATCTCTCTCAATGTCATGGTTATCCTCATCATACTTAAATCATAAACAATCATCATCATTTTTCATCATCCTAATACCCTCATCATATCTCAAGTCATAGTCAATCATCATTATTTCTTAATATCATAGTAACCTTCATCCTACTCCAATCATAATTGTTTGTCATCATACATCTCATTACATTTAATCCATCTTTGTTCGATTCAATGTCTCAACACATTAGTTCTCATTCCTAACTCCTCTACCCTCTATTACACTGGCTCTAGACTCATAACAGAAATTACCCCCTTTTAGTTCTCCTAAAGCATTCTCGCTCGTCCCAAAGCCTAAACACTAGCTAGGGGATCTTAAAAAAGCATTACTAAGGATAAGAAAGCTAGAGGAACATTTAAATACACAAAAAATACAATTCCTGTAAAATAGGGTGAACATGCGTATAAATGCCTTCCACGTACGCATGATCTTCAAAATTGCCAGGCTCGCGTACACGAGCCACCTTCTGCATACACGGACATATTCAACATAGTGGGAAGCTCGCCTCGCGTGCCACCTACCGCGTACCCGAGAGTCCAAAATTTTCTATTTTTGCGTACGCATGCCCTCTGCGTACGCGTGAGTATTGGACAGAGCCATTTTCTCACGTACGCATTGCCTTTCCGTACGCATGAATGTGGATTTTTCCAAAAAGCTGCTAACTGCAGAAAATTTAGTTTTTTACACAAACCTTTAGCACATAACCTTTTCTTTAGAAATCATTTTCCGTCCATTCTTCAGACGTCATAAACTATACAGATCCAACTCTTTTAAGACAAGTTTCACAAAATTTGAGGGTCCGAATATCAAGTTATGACCCGTCGAAGTTTGTTAAAAATTAGATTTTACCAAAATCCTCTAGTTTCAAAATTATCTTTTCAAACCAAACCAACCACACCCAATTTAAAACCAAATATTCCGACACATTATCAAATACTCCTCAATTACTTCTCAATCATCCCAACACCTAAATTATTCAATTTCCATTTCAATCAAAACAAAATCACTCACTCCAAACCATCTAAATTCAAAGGTTCAAATCCAACAACATTCCCCATCTCGACCACCCATTCCAATATTACCATCAAAATTACACTCATACCAAATATTCCATTTCATCAACTTACCCGGTCATGGCCTCCGGCCCAACCTTTCCCATCAATAATCAATTTCAATATCAAACATTATCAAAAACCAATAATTATCATTCATTCCATAGCATCACAACATAGCTCATTCATATAACTCATACAAATCTTCATCCAATTACCCACATATCAAAAACCTTAAAATCAACAACATATACAATTTAAACCTATCTTAAGGCAACTAGCCCTAAGTTTCACAAAACATTATATATTACCTAGCAGAAACCAAAACCATACTTTGGCTGATTTTCTCCAAGCACAAAACACCACAAAACCTTCTTTTCCACAAGCTTCTCAAGTCTCCAACCAATTCCAACAAGCTCCAGCCACCAATGCTTAAACCCAAGTACTCTGGTGCGCGAAATTGTGATCACTACAACTTCGCACAACTAACCAGCAAGTGCACTGGGTCGTCCAAGTAATAAACCTTACACGAGTAAGGGTCGATCCCACGGAGATTGTTGGTATGAAGCAAGCTATGGTCACCTTGTAAATCTTAGTCAGGCAAACTCAAATGGGTATGGTGATGAACGAATAAAACATAAAGATAAAGATAGAGATACTTATGTAATTCATTGGTAGGAACTTCAGACAAGCGTATGAAGATGCCTTCCCTTCCGTCTCTCTGCTTTCCTACTGTCTTCATCCAATCCTTCCTACTCCTTTCCATGGCAAGCTTATGCAAGGGTTTCACCGTTGTCAGTGGCTACCTCCCATCCTCTCAGTGGAAATGTTCAACGCACCCTGTCACGGCACGGCTATCCATCTGTCGGTTCTCGGTCAGGCCGGAATAGAATCCATTGATTCTTTTGCGTCTGTCACTAACGCCCCGCCTGCTAGGAGTTTGAAGCACGTCACAGTCATCCAATCATTGAATCCTACTCAGAATACCACAGACAAGGTTAGACCTTCCGGATTCTCTTGAATGCCGCCATCAGTTCTTGCCTATACCACGAAGATTCCGGTTAAAGAATCCAAGAGATATTCACCCAATCTAAGGTAGAACGGAGGTGGTTGTCAGTCACACGTTCATAGGTGAGAATGATGATGAGTGTCACGGATTATCACATTCATCAAGTTGAAGAACAAGTGATATCTTGGACAAAGAACAAGCGGAATTGAATAGAAGAACAATAGTAATTGCATTAATACTCGAGGTACAGCAGAGCTCCACACCTTAATCTATGGTGTGTAGAAACTCCACCGTTGAAAATACATAAGAACAAAAGTGATCATTGGTTTTGGCCCCAGAGAGGGAACCAGAAGAACCAAGATGAAAATACAATAGTAAAAGGTCCTATATATAGAGAACTAGTAGCCTAGGGTGTACAGAGATGAGTAAATGACATAAAAATCCACTTCTGGGCCCACTTGGTGTGTGCTTGGGCTGAGCAATGAAGCATTTTCATGTAGAGACTCTTCTTGGAGTTAAACGCTGGCTTTTGTGCCAGTTTGGGCGTTTAACTCCCACTTTGGTGCCAGTTCCGGCGTTTAACGCTGGAATTCCTGAGGGTGACTTTGTACGCCGGTTTGGGCCATCAAATCTTGGGCAAAGTATGGACTATCATATATTTCTGGAAAGCCCAGGATGTCTACTTTCCAACGCCGTTGAGAGCGCGCCATTTGGGCTTCTGTAGCTCCTGAAAATCTACTTCGAGTGCAGGGAGGTCAGAATCCAACAGCATCTGCAGTCCTTTTCAGTCTCTGAATCAGATTTTTGCTCAGGTCCCTCAATTTCAGCCAGAAAATACCTGAAATCACAGAAAAACACAAAACTCATAGTAAAGTCCAGAAAAGTGAATTTTAACTAAAAACTAATAAAAAGTATACTAAAAACTAACTAAATCCTACTAAAAACATACTAAAAACAATGCCAAAAAGCGTATAAATTATCCGCTCATCACAACACCAAACTTAAATTGTTGCTTGTCCCCAAGCAACTGAAAATCAAATAAGATAAAAAGAAGAGAATATACTATAGACTCCAAATTATCAATGAAACTTAGCTCCAAATTAGATGAGCGGGACTAGTAGCTTTTTGCCTCCGAACAGTTTTAGCATCTCACTTTATCCTTTGAAATTCAGAATGATTGGCTTCTTTAGGAACTCAGAATCCAGATAGTGTTATTGATTCTCCTAGTTAAGTATGATGATTCTTGAACACAGCTACTTATTGAGTCTTGGCCGTGGCCCAAAGCACTCTGTCTTCCAGTATTACCACCGGATACATACATGCCACAGACACATAATTGGGTGAACCTTTTCGGATTGTGACTCAGCTTTGCTAGAGTCCCCAATTAGAGGTGTCCAGGGTTCTTAAGCACACTCTTTTTGCCTTGGATCATAACTTTATTTCTTTCTTTTTCTTTCTTTTTCTCTTTTTTTTTCGTTTTTCTCCTTCTCTCTTTTTTTTTTGTATTCACTGCTTTTTCTTGCTTCAAGAATCATTTTTATGATTTTTCAGATCCTCAGTAACATGTCTCCTTTTTCATCATTCTTTCAAGAGCCAACAATTTTAACATTCATGAACCACAAATTCAAAAGACATATGCACTGTTCACGCATACATTCAGAAAACAAAAAGTATTGTCACCACATCAAACTAATTAAGCTAGTTTTAAAGATGAATTTGAAATCCTGTACTTCTTGTTCTTTTGTGATTAAAAACAGTTTTCATTTAAGAAAGGTGATGGATTCATAGGACATTCATAGCTTTAAGGCATAGACACTAAGACACTAATGATCATAAGACACAAACATAGTCAAACATAAGCATGAAAATTTCGAAAAACAGGAAAATAAAGAACAAGGAGATTAAAGAACGGGTCCACCTCAGTGATGGCGGCTTGTTCTTCCTCTTGAAGGTCTTATGGAGTGCTTGAGCTCCTCAATGTCTCTTCCTTGCCTTTGTTGCTCCTCTCTCATGATTCTTTGATCTTCTCTAATTTCATGGAGAAAGATGGAATGTTCTTGGTGCTCCACCCTTAGTTGTCCCATGTTGGAACTCAATTCTCCTAGGGAGGTGTTGATTTGCTCCCAATAGTTTTGTGGAGGAAAGTGCATCCCTTGAGGTATCTCAGGGATTTCATGATGAGTGGGATCTCTTGTTTGCTCCATCCTTTTCTTAGTGATGGGCTTGAGGTCATGCCTTCTCAGTTGAACCGGCTTTCCTCTTGAATCTCTCTTCCATTGAGCGCCCTCTTCACAAATGTCTGTGAGGACTTGGTCCAACCTTTGATCAAAGTTGACCCTTCTTCATGGCCACAACTTCATAGAAGTGGTCTTGATGCACCCTTGAGATGAATCTCTCCATCTCTCATGACTCGGAGGTAGAAGCTTTTGCCTTCCCTTTCCTCTTTCTAGAGGTTTCTCCGGCCTTGGATGCCATAAATGGTTATGGAAAAATGAAAAAGCAACGCTTTTACCACACCAAACTTAAAAGGTTTGCTCGTCCTCGAGCAAAAGAAAAAAGAAGAGAGTAGAAGAAGAAGAAATGAGGAAGAAGGGAATGGCTTTTGTGTTCGGCCAAAGAGGGGGAGAAGTGGTGTTTGGGTTGTGTGAAAATGAAGGGGTGAAGAAGGGTATATATAGGGGAGGGGGAAGGGTAAGGTTCGGTCAAGTGAGGGTGGGTTTGGGAGGGAAAGTGGTTTGAATTTGAATGGTGAGGTAGGTGGGGTTTTATGAAGGATGGATGTGAGTGGTGAAGAGGAAGATGAGATTTGATAGGTGAAGGGTTTTTGGGGAAGAGATGTTGAGGTGATTGGTGAATGGGTGAAGAAGAGAGAGAGTGGTGGGGTTGGTGGGGATCCTGTGGGGTCCATAGATCCTGTGGTGTCAAGGAAAAGTCATCCCTGCACCAAATGGCATGTAAAATCACGTTTTGAGCCAATTCTGGCGTTAAACGCCGGGCTGGTGCCCATTTCTGGCGTTTAACGCCAGGTTCTTGCCCTTTTCTGGCGTTTAACGCCAGTCTGGTGCCCCTTTCTGGCGTTAAACGCCCAGAATGGTGCCAGACTGGGCGTTAAACGCCCACCTGCTAGCCTTACTGGCGTTTAAACGCCAGTAAGTTCTTCCTCCAGGGTGTGCTATTTTTCTTCCTGTTTTTCATTCTGTTTTTACTTTTTTAATTGATTTTGTGACTTCTCATGATCATCAACCTACAAAAAACATAAAATAACAAAAGAAAATAGATAAAATATAACATTGGGTTGCCTCCCAACAAGCGCTTCTTTAATGTCATTAGCTTGACAGATGGCTCTCATGGAGCCTTACATTTTCTCAGAGCAATGTTGGAACCTCCCAACACCAAACTTAGAGTTTGAATGTGGGGGTTCAACACCAAACTTAGAGTTTGGTTGTGGCCTCCCAACACCAAACTTAGAGTTTGACTGTGGGGGCTCTGTTTGACTCTGATTTGAGAGAAGCTCTTCATGCTTCCTCTCCATGGTGACAGAGGGATATCCTTGAGCCTTAAACACAAAGGATTCTTCATTCATTTGAATGATCAGTTCGCCTCTATCAACATCAATCACAGCCTTTGCTGTGGCTAGGAAGGGTCTGCCAAGGATGATGGTTTCATCCATGCACTTCCCAGTCTCTAGGACTATGAAATCAGCAGGGATGTAATGGTTTTCAATCTTCACCAAAACATCCTCTACAAGTCCATGAGCTTATTTTCTTGAGTTGTCTGCCATCTCTAATGAGATTCTTACAGCTTGCACCTCAAAGATCCCTAGCTTCTCCATTACAGAGAGAGGCATGAGGTTTACACTTGACCCTAAGTCACACAGAGCCTTCTTGAAGGTCATGGTGCCTATGGTACAAGGTATTGAAAACTTCCCAGGATCTTGTCTCTTTTGAGGTAATTTCTGCCTAGACAAGTCATCCAGTTCTTTGGTGAGCAAGGGAGGTTCATTCTCCCAAGTCTCATTTCCAAATAACTTGTCATTTAGCTTCATGATTGCTCCAAGGTATTTAGCAACTTGCTCTTCAGTGACATACTCATCCTTTTCAGAGGAAGAATACTCATCAGAGCTCATGAAAGGCAGAAGTAAGTCCAATAGAATCTCTATGGTCTCATTTTGAGCCTCAGATTCCCATGGTTCCTCTTTAGGGAACTCATTGGAGGTCAGTGCACGCCCATTGACTTGTTGAGTCAATATCTTGTTCTGAGCCAGAATGGCATTCAGAGTATCAATCTCAAGAACTCTTTTCTTCTGATTTGCCCCATTGTTCACAGGATTCCTTTCAGAAGTGTACATGAATTGGTTATTTGCAACCATTTCAATTAGTTCTTGAGCTTCTGTAGGCGTCTTCTTCAGATGAAGAGATCCTCCAGCAGAGCTATCCAAAGACATCTTGGATAGTTCAGAGAGACCATCATAGAAAATACCTATGATGCTCCATTCAGAAAGCATGTCAGAGGGACATTTTCTGATCAATTGTTTGTATCTTTCCCAAGCTTCATAGAGGGATTCTCCATCCTTCTGTCTGAAGGTTTGGACTTCCACTCTAAGCTTACTCAATTTTTGAGGTGGAAAGAACTTTGCCAAGAAGGCATTGACTAGCTTTTCCCATGAGTCCAGGCTTTCTTTAGGTTGAGAGTCCAACCATGTCCTAGCTCTGTCTCTTACAGCAAAAGGGAATAGCATAAGTCTGTAGACCTCAGGGTCAACCCCATTGGTCTTGACAGTGTCACAGATTTGCAAGAACTCAGCCAAAAACTGATGAGGATCTTCCAATGGAAGTCCATGAAACTTGCAATTCTGTTGCATTAGAGAAACTAATTGAGGCTTAAGCTCAAAGTTGTTTGCTCCAATGGCAGGGATAGAGATGCTTCTCCCATAAAAGTCGGGAGTAGGTGCAGTAAAGTCACCCAGCACCTTCCTTGCATTGTTGGCATTGTTGTTGTTTTCGGCTGCCATGTGTTCTTCTTCTTTGAAGATTTCTGTTAGGTCCTCTACAGAGAGTTGTGCTTTGGCTTCTCTTAGCTTTCTCTTCAAGGTCCTTTCAGGTTCAGGATCAGCCTCAACAAGAATACTTTTGTTTTTGCTCCTGCTCATATGAAAGAGAAGAGAACAAGAAAATGTAGAATCCTCTATGTCACAGTATAGAGATTCCTTGAGGTGTCAGAGGAACAGAAAAATAGAAGAAAGAGGTAGAAGAATTCGAACTTAATCAGATAGAGTTTGAATTGTGCATTGAGAAGGAGTGGTACTCCATAAATAGAAGGATGTGGGAAGAGGGGAAGAGAATTTTCGAAAATTAATTAAAAAGTTTTTAAAAACATTTTGAAAAATTGATTGATAATTTTCGAAAACTCAAAGTGGAAAAAGAATCAAGTGATTTTTTGAAAAAATTTTGAAATTAGAATTCAAAAAGATTTGATTGAAAACTATTTTGAAAAAGATGAGGTTAAGAAGATATGATTGGTTTTAAAAACATGTGATTGAGAAGATATGATTTGAAAACAATTTTAAAAAGATTTGATTTTAAAAATTAATGACTTGCCTAACAAGAAAAGATATGATTCAAACATTAAACCTTTCTCAACAGAAAAGGCAACATACTTGAAATGTTGAATCAAATCATTAATTGGTAGCAAGTATCTTTGAAAAAGGAAAGAAATTGATTTTGAAAACATTTGATTGAAAAGATATGATTTGAAAAAGATTTGATTTTGAAAAACTTTGAAAACTTAAAAAAAATTGATTTGAAAACAAAATACTCCCCCTTGTGCCATCCTGGCGTTAAACGCCCAGAATGGTGCACATTCTGGCGTTTAACACCCAATGCACTACCTGTTTGGGCGTTAAACGCCCAACCAGGCACCCTGGCTGGCGTTTAAACGCCAGTCTGTCCTTCTTCACTGGGCGTTTTGAACGCCCAGCTTTTTCTGTGTAATTCCTCTGCTGTATGTTCTGAATCTTTAATTCTCTGTATTATTGACTCGAGAAGACACAAATTAAAAATATTTTTGGATTTTTAATAATCAAAATGCAACTAAAATTAAATAACAATGCATGCAAGACACCAAACTTAGCAGTTTATATACTACTGACACTAATGAAAATGCATATGAGACACATAAACACTCAAGTCAAGAGAATTCAAAGATCAGAGTAAGAAATAATCAAGAATTACTTGAAGATCCTTAAGACACATGAATGAATGCATGCAATTGACACCAAACTTAAAATGAGACACTAGACTCAAACGAGAAATTTTTGGATTTTATGATTTTGTAATTTTTTTTGTGTTTTTTTTTTTTTTTTGAAAATTAAGTGGAAAAAGATATCAAAATTCTTAATGAGAATTCCAGGAATCATGCAATGTTAGTCTAAAGCTTCAGTCTAAAGGAATTAGACATGGCCAGCCAAGCTTCAGTAGGACATTGCATTCAAGAGCTAAATTGATGAAGATCAATCAGCTTTAGTGATGATAAGAACATCACCTTGAAACACTAGAATTCATTCTTAAGAACTCTGAAGAAAAACACCTAATCTAAGCAACAAGATGAACCGTCAGTTGTCCATACTCGAACAATCCCCGGCAACGGCGCCAAAAACTTGGTGCGCGAAATTGTGATCACTACAACTTCGCACAACTAACCAGCAAGTGCACTGGGTCGTCCAAGTAATAAACCTTACGCGAGTAAGGGTCGATCCCACGGAGATTGTTGGTATGAAGCAAGCTATGGTCACCTTGTAAATCTTAGTCAGGCAAACTCAAATGGGTATGGTGATGAACGAATAAAACATAAAGATAAAGATAGAGATACTTATGTAATTCATTGGTAGGAACTTCAGACAAGCGTATGAAGATGCCTTCCCTTCCGTCTCTCTGCTTTCCTACTGTCTTCATCCAATCCTTCCTACTCCTTTCCATGGCAAGCTTATGCAAGGGTTTCACCGTTATCAGTGGCTACCTCCCATTCTCTCAGTGGAAATGTTCAACGCACCCTGTCACGGCACGGCTATCCATCTGTCGGTTCTCGGTCAGGCCGGAATAGAATCCATTGATTCTTTTGCGTCTGTCACTAACGCCCCGCCTGCTAGGAGTTTGAAGCACGTCACAGTCATCCAATCATTGAATCCTACTCAGAATACCACAGACAAGGTTAGACCTTCCGGATTCTCTTGAATGCCGCCATCAGTTCTTGCCTATACCACGAAGATTCCGGTTAAAGAATCCAAGAGATATTCACCCAATCTAAGGTAGAACGGAGGTGGTTGTCAGTCACACGTTCATAGGTGAGAATGATGATGAGTGTCACGGATTATCACATTCATCAAGTTGAAGAACAAGTGATATCTTGGACAAAGAACAAGCGGAATTGAATAGAAGAACAATAGTAATTGCATTAATACTCGAGGTACAGCAGAGCTCCACACCTTAATCTATGGTGTGTAGAAACTCCACCGTTGAAAATACATAAGAACAAAAGTGATCATTGGTTTCGGCCCCAGAGAGGGAACCAGAAGAACCAAGATTAAAATACAATAGTAAAAGGTCCTATATATAGAGAACTAGTAGCCTAGGGTGTACAGAGATGAGTAAATGACATAAAAATCCACTTCTGGGCCCACTTGGTGTGTGCTTGGGCTGAGCAATGAAGCATTTTCGTGTAGAGACTTTTCTTGGAGTTAAACGCCCGCTTTTGTGCCAGTTTGGGCGTTTAACTCCCACTTTGGTGCCAGTTCCGGCGTTTAACGCTGAAATTCCTAAGGGTGACTTTGTACCCCGGTTTGGGCCATCAAATCTTGGGCAAAGTATGGACTATCATATATTGCTGGAAAGCCCAGGATGTCTACTTTCCAACGCCGTTGAGAGCGCGCCAATTGAGCTTCTGTAGCTCCAGAAAATCCACTTCGAGTGCAGGGAGGTCAGAATCCAACAGCATCTGCAGTCCTTTTCAGTCTCTGAATCAGATTTTTGCTCAGGTCCCTTAATTTCAGCCAGAAAATACCTGAAATCACAGAAAAACACACAAACTCATAGTAAAGTCCAGAAAAGTGAATTTTAACTAAAAACTAATAAAAAGTATACTAAAAACTAACTAAATCCTACTAAAAACATACTAAAAACAATGCCAAAAAGCGTATAAATTATCCGCTCATCATACTCCAATGCCAAATTCAAGCTCTAAACAACATCAATTCAATCTAATTCCATGCAATATACCCAAAATTAATACTACGGCTCATAAATTCCATAAACCACAAAGGTTTAGAGAATCTTTACCTTTTTCAATGATATTTGGGACAAAATCTAATAATAATCCAATGCTAGATTATCTCTAAACAATAAAATCATGAAGAATCTCAATTTTCCAAAAGCCAAAACTCGAAATTATGTTGGGGCAGAGAAGTGAAGCATGAATTTCGAATTTCTTACCACTTTGTTTAGATAGAAATAAAGATCTCGACAAAAGTTTTGCGTGGTTACAAACAACACGCCAATCGGAGCTCTAGATCACAAGATATGATAAAAAGAAGAAGATGAATAATGAAACAAGAGGGACGAGATTACTATATGCCCCTTAGCTCTAAAATGACAAAAATACCCTCCTGAATATGCATCGTAAATTTTTAAACAATATATCAACTACACTCTAAATCTTATATTACCTAATACTATAGATACATTATTATGTTTTCGGTAATCAAACGTACAATTCACCTCTTAACAAATTTGACATACCATGGCAAAGTTGTGAAAGATAAAATCTATACCATGGCAAAGTTTTGAAAGATAAAATCCAGGTCCAATCCATAACAAAAGAAGAATCACGATAAATTGCTGAAAAAATTATTCACAAAAAAGGGAGCCTCAAGGCCATACTAACCAATAGACTAAAAATAATTGCTTGCTAAATATGTCATCAAGATTAATTATAGCAGACAATAGAGTCACCAAACTTGACTAGTTGACTCTTCTGCCAAGACACAAAAACTTGTTTTCATGTCACGAATAAGTATCCCACTATAGCTTTAGCCACCTAAGTTCATCACATGAGAAACAAAAAAATATTCACCATAGCAAAGCCTATAAAATATAAATAATAGCTTTGTATGCAAGGATACAAAAATAGATCAACACAAATGCCCTAGTATCTAAAAGTTTTATTAACTTGAAGAGTGAGATTTATTAGCAAATGTAAAAATGATAAAAATTGTAAAATGTTATTTCTTTACTGTGTATCATACTACAAAAAGTAAATAATTCAGCTGATTTATAAATATAGAATCTTACTAGGAATCTAACATATTCCTTCCTTCGCTCGTACTAGTAAATGGTAAAGCATCAGATTGGACCCAAAGAAAAAACACCACCACTTGGAAATGACAACAATTTGGTCATGGTTTTGAAGATGAACAACCATGAAGACTACATAGTTTAGGCTCCTCTTTTATGTTCTTCCATTTATATGGTATAAACCGGTGATTAAACTGGTTAAGTTTCTGGTTTATTAGTTTATAGATTCAACCGATGAGTTATTGGTCCAACCGGTAAAACCGCTTATGTAAATAAAAAATATAAAATAGTAAAAAACTTAACATTAAAATTTAAAATACATATTTTTACTAATATGTTAAGAATTATTAATTCTCAAATTCTATAAATAACTAATAGAAAGATAGATATAAAATTAGTCCATAATACTATAATAGTATCTTAATTGGACACAATAAGAATAACAATTTATAAACTATATCCAAAAAATAATTTTAAAGTCTAAATATCTTTATATAATTAAATAATTATATATAAATTTATTTTTCTTCTTAGAATAAATAGTTCTTATTTTATTATTATGTTAATTATTATTTTTATTTTAAAATTAATTAATTTATACTTTAATTAAAAAAAAATATATATATATATATATATATATATATATATATATTAGTTAGGATATTATATAACATACAATATATATTATAAAAAGCATAAGTTAAATTAAAAGAACAAATTAGTTCAGTGGTAGTTAGCTTGGTCTTCATTTGAGAAGAGCCAAGTTCGACTCCTTCCTTGCATTCCATTTCTAAAAAATTTTCCAACCCCGCACGCTGACATCAGCATAACGTCATCAACCCCGCGGGTTGACCATTGACTGCGCTTGTTAACCAGACTGGTTCGATTTAAATTTGTGCCGATTTTGATCGATTTGTGTCGGTTTAATCAGTCTGTATCGATTTTAACCAGTTTAATTCGTTAAACGGTCAGTATATTAAACTGGACCGCTACATGGTCCGATTTACTGGTTTTTCGGTCGAATCGGCGGTCTAGTCCGATTTTAACAACTATAGACGAGATTACTATCTTCCCCTTAGCTCTAAAATGAGAGAAATACCCTCCTGAACATGCATCATAAATTTTTAGACAATATATCAACTACACTCTAAATCTTATATTACCTAATACTATAGATACTTTATTATGTTTTCGGTAATCAAACGTACAATTCACCTCTTAACAAATTTGACATACCATGGCAAAGTTTTGAAAGTTAAAATCCATACCATGACAAAGTTTTGAAAGATAAAATCCAGGTCCAATCCATAACAAAAGAAGAATCACAATAAATTACTGAAAAAATTATTCACAAAAAAGGGAGCCTCAATGCCATACTAACCGATAGACTAAAAATAATTGCTTGCTAAATATGTCATCAAGATTAATACCAAACTTGAGTAGTTGACTCTTTTGCCAAGACATAAAAACATGTTCCCATGTCACGAATAAGTATCTCACTCTAGCTTCAGCCACCTAAGTTCATCAGATGAGAAACAAAAAATATTCACCAAAGCAAAGACCTATAAAATATAAATAATAGCTTTGTTTTTAAGGACACAGAAATAGATCAACACAACTGCTCTAGTATATAAAAGATTTATTAACTTGAAGAGTGAGATTTATTAGCAAATGTTAAATGATAAAAATTGTAAAATGTTATTTTTTTTTTACAGTGTATCATATTACAAAATGTAAATAATTCGACTGATTTGTAAATACAGAATCTTATTAGGAATCTAACATATTCCTTCCTTCGCTCGTACTAGTAAATGGTAAAGCATCAGATTGGACCCAAAAAAAAGACACCACCACTTGGAAATGACAACAATTTGGTCATGGCTTTAAAGATGAACAACCATGAAGACTACATGGTTTAGGCTCCTCTTCTATATTCTTCCATTTATATGGTATAAACCAGTGATTGAACCGGTCAAATTTCTGGTTTATTAGTTTATAGATTCAACCGATGAGTTATTGGTCAAACCGGTAAAATCGCTTATGTAAATAAAAAATATAAAATAGTAAAAAACTTAACATTAAAATTTAAAATACATATTTTTACTAATATATTAAGAATTATTAAGTCTCAAATTCTATAAATAACTAATAGAAAGATAGATATAAAATTAGTCCATAATACTATAATAGTATCTTAATTGGACGCAATAAGAATAACAATTTATAAACAATATCCAAAAAATAATTTTAAAGTCTAAATATCTTTATATAACTAAATAATTATATATAAATTTATTTTTCTTCTTGGAATAAATAGTTTTTATTTTATTTTTATGTTAATTATTATTTTTATTTTAAAATTAATTAATTTATACTTTAATTAAAAAATATTTAATTTAAAAAATGTTGAATATAAAAATATTGAATTAAGCATGTGTGTGTGTGTCTATATATATATATATATATATATATATATATATATATATATATATATATATATATATATATATATATATATATATATATATATTATAAAAAGCATAAGTTAAATTAAAAGAACAAATTAGTGCAGTGGTAGTTAGCTTGGTCTTCATTTGAGAAGAGGCAAGTTCGACTCCTTCCTTGCATTCCATTTCTAAAAAATGTCCCAACCCCGCACGCTGACCTCAGCATGACGTCATCAATCCTGCGGGTTGACCATTGACTGCGCTTGTTGACCATACCGATTCGGTTCAAATTTGTGCCGATTTTGATCGATTTGTGTCGGTTTAATCAGTCTGTATCGATTTTAACCAGTTTAATTCGTTAAACGATCAGTATATTAAACCGGACCGGTACATGGTCCGATTTACTTGTTTTTTGGTCGAGTCGGCGGTCTAGTCCGATTTTAAGAACTATGGACGAGATTACTATCTTCCCCTTAGCTCTAAAATGAGAGAAATACCCTCCTGAACATGAATCATAAATTTTTAGACAATATATCAACTACACTCTAAATCTTATATTACCTAATACTATAGATACTTTATTATGTTTTCGGTAATCAAACGTACAATTCACTTCTTAACAAATTTGACATACCATGGCAAAGTTTTGAAAGTTAAAATCCATACCATGACAAAGTTGTGAAAGATAAAATCCAGGTCTAATCCATAACAAAAGAAGAATCACGATAAATTACTGAAAAAATTATTCACAAAAAAGGGGGCCTCAAGGCCATACTAACCGATAGACTAAAAATAATTGCTTGCTAAATATATCATCAAGATTAATTATATCAGACAATAGAGTCACCAAACTTGACTAGTTGACTCTTTTGCCAAGACATAAAAACATGTTCCCATGTCACGAATAAGTATCTCACTCTAGCTTCAGCCACCTAAGTTCATCAGAAGAGAAACAAAAAATATTCACCATAGCAAAGGCCTATAAAATATTAATAATAGCTTTGTTTTCAAGGATACAGAAATAGATCAACACAACTGCCCTAGTATCTAAAAGTTTTATTAACTTAAAGAGTGAGATTTATTAGCAAATGTTAAAATGATAAAAATTGTAAAATGTTATTTTTTTACTGTGTATCATATTACAAAAAATAAATAATTCGGCTGATTTGTAAATACAGAATCTTACTAGGAATCTAACATATTCCTTCCTTCGCTCGTACTAGTAAATGGTAAAGCATCAGATTGGACCCAAAGAAAAGACACCACCACTTGGAAATGACAACAATTTGGTCATGGCTTTGAAGATGAACAACCATGAAGACTACATGGTTTAGGCTCCTCTTCTATATTCTTCCATTTATATGGTATAAACTGGTGATTGAACCGGTCAAGTTTCTGGTTTATTAGTTTATAGGTTCAACTGATGAGTTATTGGTCTAACCGGTAAAACTGCTTATGTAAATAAAAAATATAAAATAGTAAAAAACTTAACCTTAAAATTTAAAATACATATTTTTACTAATATGTTAAGAATTATTAAGTCTCAAATTCTATAAATAACTAATAGAATGATAGATATAAAATTAGTCCATAATACTATAATAGTATCTTAATTGGACACAATAAAAATAACAATTTATAAACTATATCCAAAAAAAATTTTAAAGTCTAAATATCTATATATAATTAAATAATTATATATAAATTTATTTTTCTTCTTGGAATAAATAGTTTTTATTTTATTTTTATGTTAATTATTATTTTTATTTTAAAATTAATTAATTTATACTTTAATTAAAAAATATTAATTTAAAAAATGTTGAATATAAAATATTGAATTAAGCATGTGTGTGTGTCTATATATATATATATATATATATATATATATATATATATATATATATATATATATATATATATATTATAAAAAGCATAAGTTAAATTAAAAGAACAAATTAGTGCAGTGGTAGTTAGCTTGGTCTTCATTTAAGAAGAGCCAAGTTCGACTCCTTCCTTGCATTCCATTTCTAAAAAATTTCCCAACCCCGACCCCGCACGCTGACATCAGCATGACGTCATCAATTCCGCGGGTTGACCACTGACTGCGCTTGTTGACCAGACCGATTCGGTTCAAATTTGTGCCGATTTTGATCGATTTGTGTCGGTTTAATCAGTCTGTATCGATTTTAACCAGTTTAATTCATTAAACGGTCAGTATATTAAACCGGACCGGTACATGGTCTGATTTACTTGTTTTTTGGTCGAATCGGCGGTCTAGTCCGATTTTAACAACTATGGACGAGATTACTATCTTTCCCTTAGCTCTAAAATGAGAGAAATACCCTCCTGAACATGAATCAGAAATTTTTAGACAATATATCAACTACACTCTAAATCTTATATTACCTAATACTATAGATACTTTATTATGTTTTCAGTAATCAAACATATAATTCACTTCTTAACAAATTTGACATACCATGGCAAAGTTTTGAAAGTTAAAATCCATATCATGACAAAGTTGTGAAAGATAAAATTCAGGTCCAATCCATAACAAAAGAAGAATCACGATAAATTACTGAAAAAATTATTCACAAAAAAGGGGCCTCAAGGCCATACTAACCGATAGACTAAAAATAATTGCTTGCTAAATATGTCATCAAGATTAATTATATCAGACAATAGAGTCACCAAACTTGACTAGTTGACTCTTTTGCCAAGACATAAAAACATGTTCCCATGTCACGAATAAGTATCTCACTCTAGCTTCAGCCACCTAAGTTCTTCAGAAGAGAAACAAAAAATATTCACCATAGCGAAGCCCTATAAAATATTAATAATAGCTTTGTTTTCAAGGATACAGAAATAGATCAACACAACTGCCCTAGTATCTAAAAGTTTTATTAACTTAAAGAGTGAGATTTATTAGCAAATGTTAAAATGATAAAAATTGTAAAATGTTATTTTTTTACTGTGTATCATATTACAAAATATAAATAATTCGGCTGATTTGTAAATACAGAATCTTACTAGGAATCTAACATATTCCTTCCTTCGCTCGTACTAGTAAATGGTAAAGCATCAGATTGGACCCAAAGAAAAGACACCACCACTTGGAAATGACAACAATTTGGTCATGGCTTTGAAGATGAACAACCATGAAGACTACATGGTTTAGGCTCCTCTTCTATATTCTTCCATTTATATGGTATAAACTGGTGATTGAACCGGTCAAGTTTCTGGTTTATTAGTTTATAGGTTCAACTGATGAGTTATTGGTCTAAGCGGTAAAACTGCTTATGTAAATAAAAAATATAAAATAGTAAAAAACTTAACCTTAAAATTTAAAATACATATTTTTACTAATATGTTAAGAATTATTAAGTCTCAAATTCTATAAATAACTAATAGAATGATAGATATAAAATTAGTCCAAAATACTATAATAGTATCTTAATTGGACACAATAAGAATAACAATTTATAAACTATATCCAAAAAATAATTTTAAAGTCTAAATATCTATATATAATTAAATAATTATATATAAATTTATTTTTCTTCTTAGAATAAATAGTTTTTATTTTATTTTTATGTTAATTATTACTTTTATTTTAAAATTAATTAATTTATACTTTAATTAAAAAATATTTAATTTAAAATATATATATATATATATATATATATATATATATTAGTTAAGATATTATATAACATACAATATATATTATAAAAAGCATAAGTTAAATTAAAAGAACAAATTAGTGCAGTGGTAGTTAGCTTGGTCTTCATTTGAGAAGAGCCAAGTGCGACTCCTTCCTTGCATTCCATTTCTAAAAAATTCCCAACCCCGCACGCTGACATCAGCATGACGTCATCAACCCCGCGGGTTGACCATTGATTGCGCTTGTTGACCAGACCGGTTCGGTTCAAAATTGTGCCGATTTTGATCGATTTGTGTCGGTTTAATTGGTCTGTATCGATTTTAACCAGTTTAATTCGTTAAACGGTCAGTATATTAAATCGGACCGGTACATGGTCCGATTTACAGGTTTTCCGGTCGAATCAGCGGTCTAGTCCAATATTAACAACTATGGACGAGATTACTATCTTCCCCTTAGCTCTAAAATGAGAGAAATACCCTCCTGAACATGCATCATAAATATTTAGACAATATATCAACTACACTCTAAACCTTATATTACCTAATACTATAGATACTTTATTATGTTTTCGGTAATCAAACGTACAATTCACCTCTTAACAAATTGACATACCATGGCAAAGTTGTGAAAGATAAAATCCATACCATGATAAAGTTGTGAAAGATAAAATCTATGTCCAATCCATAACAAAAGAAGAATCACGATAATTACTGAATAAATTATTCACAAAAAAGGGGGCCTCAAGGCCATACTAACCGATAGACTAAAAATAATTGCTTGCTAAATATGTCATCAAGATTAACTATATCAGACAATAGAGTCACCAAACTTGACTAGTTGACTCTTCTGCCAAGACACAGAAACCTGTTCCCATGTCACGAATATGTATCTCACTCTAGCTTCAGCCAGGCAAGTTGATCAGATGAGAAACAAAAAATATTCACCATAGCAAAGGCCTATAAAACATAAATAATTGCTTTGTTTACAGGGATACAGAAATAGATCAACACAACTGCCCTAGTATCTAAAAGTTTTATTAACTTGAAGAGTGAGATTTATTAACAAATGTTAAAATGATAAAAATTGTAAAATGTTATTTCTTTACTGTTTATCATATTACAAAAAGTAAATAATTCGGCTGATTTGTAAATATAGAATCTTATTACAAATCTAACATATTCCTTCCTTCGCTCGTACTAGTAAATGGTAAAGCATCATATTGGACCAAAGAAAAGACACCACCACTTGGAAATGACAACAATTTGGTCATGGCTTTGAAGATGAACAACCATGAAGACTACATGGTTTAGGCTCCTCTTCTATATTCTTCCATTTATATCGTATAAACCGGTGATTGAACTGGTCAAGTTACTAGTTTATTAGTTTATATGTTCAACCGATGAGTTATTGGTCCAACCGGTAAAACCGCTTATGTAAATAAAAAATATAAAATAGTAAAAAACTTAACATTAAAATTTAAAATACATATTTTTACTAATATTTTAAAAATAATTAAGTTTCGAATTCTATAAATAACTAATAGAAAGATAGATATAAAATTAGTCCATAATACTATAATAGTATCTTAATTGGAACAATAAGAATAACAATTTATAAACTATATCCAAAAAATTATTTTAAAATCTAAATATCTTTATATAATTAAAAAATTATATATAAAGTTATTTTTCTTCTTAGAATAAATAGTTTTTCTTTTATTTTTATGTTAATTATTATTTTTTTTTAAATTAATTAATTTATACTTCAATTTAAAAATATTTAATTTAAAAAATGTTGAATATAAAAATATTGATATATATATATATTAGTTAGGATATTATATAACATACAGTATATATTATAAAAAGCATAAGTTAAATTAAAAGAACAAATTAGTGTAATGGTAGTTAGCTTGGTCTTCATTTGAGAAGAGCCAAGTTCGACTCCTTCCTTGCATTCCATTTCTAAAAAATTTTTCAGCTCCGCACGCTGACATCAGCATGACGTCATCAACCCCGCGGGTTGATCATTTACTGCGCTTGTTGACCAGACCGGTTCGGTTCAAATTTGTGTCGGTTTAATCGGTCCGTATCGATTTTAACGAGTTTAATTCGTTAAACGGTCAGCATATTAAACCGGATCGGTACATGGTCCAATTTACTAATTTTTCGGTCGAATCGGCAGTCTAGTCCGATTTTAACAACTATGAACGAGATTACTATCTGCCCCTTAGCTCTAAAATGAGAGAAATACCCTACTGAACATGCATCGTAAATTTTTAGACAATATATCAACTACACTCTAAATCTTATATTACCTAATACTATAGATACTTTGTTAAGTTTTTGGTAATCAAACGTACAATTCACCTCTTAACAAATTTGACATACCATGGCAAAGTTGTGAAAGATAAAATCCATACCATGACAAAGTTGTGAAAGATAAAATCTATGTCCAATCCATAACAAAAGAAGAATCACGATAAATTACTGAAAAAATTATTCACAAAAAAGGGGCCTCAAGGCCATACTAACCGATAGACTAAAAATAATTGCTTGCTAAATATGTCATCAAGATTAATTATATCAGATAATAGAGTCACCAAACTTGACTAGTTGACTCTCTGTCAAGACACCAAAACCTGTTCCCATGTCACGAATAAGTATCTCACTCTAACTTCAGCCAGCTAAGTTCATTAGATGAGAAACAAAAAATATTCACCATAGCAAAGGCCAATAAAATATAAATAATAGCTTTGTTTGCAAGGATACAGAAAAAGATCAACACAACTGCTCTAGTATCTAAAAGTTTTATTAACTTGAAGAGTGAGATTTATTAGCAAATGTTAAAATGATAAAAATTGTAAAATATTTTTTTACTGTGTATCATATTACGAAAGATAAATAATTTGGCTGATTTGTAAATACAGAATCTTATTAGGAATCTAACATATTCCTTCCTTCGCTCGTACTAGTAAATGGTGAAGCATCATATTGGACCCAAAGAAAAGACACCACCATTTGGAAATGACAACAATTTGGTCATGGCTTTGAAGATGAACAACCATGAAGACTACATGGTTTAGGCTCCTCTTCTGTATTCTTCCATTTATATGGTATTATTTGCATGGACGCATTGTTTAGGCCTAACTTCAATTCCTTGAACAAGAAGGCCACCCTTCCAATCACCACCCTTGATCTCATAAACTCCAATCTCCACCTCCTTGTCCTCTCCTCTATCAGTGTTGGTCTGGTCCGATTTTAATAATTATGGACGGGATTACTATCTACCCCTTAGCTAAAAAATGAGAGAAATACCCTCCTGAACATGCATCGTAAATTTTTAGACAATATATCAACTACACTCTAAATCTTATATTACCTAATACTATAGATATTTTATTATGTTTTCGGTAATCAAACGTACAATTCACCTCTTAACAAATTTGACATACCATGACAAAGTTGTGAAAGATAAAATCCATACCATGACAAAATTATGAAAGATAAAATCCAAGTCTAATCCATAACAAAAAAAGAATCACGATAAATTACTAAAAAAATTACTAACAAAAAAGGGGCCTCAAGGCCATACTAACCGATACAATAAATAATTACTTGCTAAATATGTCTTCAAGATTAATTATATCAGACAATAAAGTCACTAAACTTGACTAGTTCACTCTTTTGCCAAGACATAAAACCCATGTCACTAATAAGTATCTCACTCTAGCTTCAGCCACCTAAGTTCATCAAATGACAAACAAAAAATATTCACCATAGCAAAAACCTATAAAATATAAATAATAACTTTATTTGCAAGGATAAAGAAATAGATCAACACAACTGCCCTAGTATCTAAAAGTTATTATTAACTTGAAGAGTGAGATTTATTAGCAAATGTTAAAATGATAAAAATTGTAAAATGTTATTTCTTTACTGTGTATCATGTTACAAAAGGTAAATAATTTGACTGATTTGTAAATACAAAATCTTACTAAGAATCTAACATATTCCTTCCTTCGCTCGTACTAGTAAATGGTAAAGCATCAGATTGGACCCAAAGAAAAGACACCACCACTTGGAAATGACAACAATTTGGTCATGGCTTTGAAGATGAACAACCATGAAGACTACATGGTTTAGGCCCCTCTTCTGTATTCTTCCATTTATATGGTATTATTGGCATGGACGCATTGTTTAGGCCTAACTTCAATTCCTTGAACAAGAAGGCCACCCTTCCAATCACCACCCTTGATCTCATAAACTCCCATCTCCACCTCCTTGTCCTCTCCTCCTTCACAGAAGAACTGTCCCAATTCCATTTCCAACCACCCATCTTTCCGATCCTTTGGATACTGATCATCAAGGTTATCTCTAGGTGGTTGTGGTGGTCCGGCTGCAGCCACCATGCGAGTTCGGTTGAATATCCCTACCCGACGAGGGACGATCTGATACCTTAGCCTCTTTCCCCTTTCCGGATCAAGGAACACGGTTCTCTTGTGGGTTTCGCCTCCAGCAACTGCAATGGAGACCTCAATTGATTGGTACTCGAAACCATAGGCCCCTGTAGAGCTTGGCTTGAACACAAGGTATGCCCCATACAATGTGTCTGGCGATAGCATGTGAGTATTGATCCAACCCCTGATTTCCAACCAGCACACACTCACAAGTTCGGCCACCTCGGAAAACCTGCGATTATGTTGGAATTCAAACTATGATCACAAACTCACCTGCAATAGTGCAATATATGTGGTGCTTTACTACAAATCTTTTAACATAATTAGTTCCAATTACTTTTGTTAAACCATATTAACAACAATGAGGTTATGATGGCTGTTAAAAATAGATATTCCTCAAAAAACAGGAAAACCATCTACTTAATGTAACACTTAAAATACATAATAGATTTCCCTTGATACCTTTGATTTTATAGAAGAATCTTGTATGTCCAGCCTTTATTACATCTCTTTTGTACACCTCCCAGACCTTTTACTTTTGGTATTAAAAGTGATTGATAACAAACAAGATAAAAAAATTTGTCTTGTATACCATATAAAGATTCTGTATAAAAGAGGTGTACACAGAAGATAGTACAAATATCATTTCTTGTCTTTATAGGGGTACAAGTAATCTTTTCTAGTTGAAATTTATCAAGATAGAGACAGGGAAGATAGAATAATTAGTAAGTAGCAAATAAATTACCTTGCCTCCGGAAGAGGAGTCCACTTCCAATACCTGGGAGTGTCTCCCCATACTATAAAGAGCATCCTTGGAGATAGCATGTAGCATTTCTTCCCATAAGCTTTATCCAGTTGAAAGCTCTGAAATATTCATTTGAAAACATAAATTAATAAAGTATATAGTTTTTTTGAATGTATAACGTCTATAGTGTTAAATGGAATAGAGTGAAATAAGATGGGATGTATGGGCATTGGGGAGGGATGCTATATGCATCAACATTTTTTTTTTTTAGCATTAAAAATGAACAACAGAGAATGTAATAAATTTTAGATTTTAATATTAAAAAAGAAAAACGAATCTGTACACTTAAGATATACAAGTAGACATCAATGGAATATAATAATTATGAGAGAATAAGATAGCATTTAAAATTCCATTTCATTCTTCCCAAAACGGAAGGCAAGAAAAAAGATGCTATCAGATACATAGAATATATTCGATCCTTATCCTTATCCATTCCACTACATCTCATTTCTATTCAATCCAAACAATAGAACCGAATAAATTCCCTTTTCTATTCCGTTACATTCCACCTTGTTTCATCAATCCAATCAGTTTTAGATGTACTTCACAATCCACACGCCTCAAAGAAAAAAAAAAAAAAGGCTGCTAATCACATTTCTCTTCAGTTAATTTGAGAGTGTTTTCACATTCCCAATCTTCCATTTTTGAACTCCCAAAATTATGGTTTGTTCAAAATCATGCTATTCCCGTAAGTCACATAACAAGCTTTTCCTCAACAATATTCCTTCAACTATATTGAAATCAACTACCTAAACGAAATTAAGAATGGATCTAATTTGCATGTAATTTCAGTATTAAAAATAAAATAATATAAAAATGGAAGACCGATACAGAATAATTTTATATTAGATTAGATAATAATAGAACTCAGCAAACAAACCAGAACAAACTAGCAGAGATCTCATCAAATCACATTATACAAGGAAATTACCTTTTTGCCATCATCAACGAGAATCGGATTTTCGCAAAGAGAGAGATAGAGCTGCTTCTTGGAACGGCAAGAGGAGGAGGTGGACTGTGAAACAATGTCGTTGTAATCGGAGGGAAGGAAGCGATCCCAAACGGAATCTGATTCAGCGGCGGATCGGAATGTAGACGACACCAGCGCAAGGCTGCACGCGTCCCGAGGAGTCGTCAACGACACAACGTTCGCTATGCAGCCTTCCGGTAGGTCCTGAAACCCCACGCCTTCGCCCACCATCACCATCACCATCATCACAACAACAAATAGTAACTAAATAATTAAACGACGCCAAGAGGATGCTGCGTTTTTGTGTGAATCTGTGCAGAGTAGAGGGTGCTCCAGTTATTATTAACGTTATTGATTTTGGTTGTGGGGTGTGTCCGTATATAGCGGTGGGTAGTGGTTATGGTTACAGATATTATTATTAGATAGGAATTGGGGAAGAGACTAGAGAGAGATATTTATTTATTTATCGAGTTGAATTGAAAGCTGAAAGGGAAAGCTTAGCGGTTAAGTCTGCCTTGGCATCGTTTGTGTGGCAGTGGCACATTTGCCGCAGGAAAGGAAATTTGGTGCCGGATGATGATTGTGTGAGTGAATAAATATCTATGATTTTTCTAATTTATCACTACCCGCACTGGTACACACGTTTTCTCCCAGATATTTCTTTGGGTCATCATAACGTTGCTTATACCACCTTAGTTTGTATTCATTGTTGTGTCGGTCTGTCTTGGTGGGCGCAGTATTTTTTAACGTTTCTGACATAGAAGTTAATTCTAAGGATAATTACAGTGTACAGATTCCATTGTGTAAGGATAATTACAGTGTACAGATTCCATTAATTGAAAGAATTTAGAGATGACAGGTGTCCAAGAGCAATGCAACTGGGAGCAGCGTGGTAGTTTGTGTAGAATGGTACAGAGCCGAGCTACTGAAGCTGGAAGGGTGGATGGCTCCGTTGGGTTTTTTTTTTGTTTTTTTTTTTGGAAATATCGAAATGGATAGTTGGAGCCAAGCATGCTGTTGCAATGATTGGACCGGGAGACCAAAAATATTTCACATAAGGCCTTGGTTATTTTAGGTGCTATTATAGATAGGAAAAATCATGATGTAGGAGGAATATAATGACTCCTGAACCAAAAACGAAAGAGTATATCATCCAAATGAACAATATATCTCTGGGTGTGTGTCTGACTAATATACGTGGATTTAAAAATATAAATACATTAAGATTAAATATTTTAATATTTTTGTATATTATTTTTGTCCAAAAGTCAAAATTTTTCTGGTTGACGCTATAATTACTGGATACTAAACCCCTAATTCGATGTGGAGTGTTTGGGTGACATTTTTTTTGTATTTTAAGTATTATTTTTAATTTTAATTAAAAGAAGGCAATAGAAAATGTTATTTTGATTAGTATAGATGTGAGTAGGTCTCTAATGTGAAAATAGTATTGGTGACGAGTAGAAGTAAAATTAGAAAACAGTTGATAGTTGGTCTTCAGGGTATTTTGGGTGAAAGTTATGAAATAGTAAAAGGAGTGACAATGACACAAAATGAAGGTTAGATTCATGAATAATGCACTTGACTTGTTTGTTTGTTGTGGTGAAAGTAAACCGTCACACTAAACCATAACAGTAAACCCTAAATAGTAAATCCAAAACCCAAAAAACCGACTAATTTGTAAATTTCTTGTTGGGAAGGTACAGTGTAGCACTAATTCCGGAACATCATACCTGAATCTAGTACCCGAAAACTCGAAACCAAAAAAATCTGAACCATAGTCCTGAAACCCAAAAACCGAGAACAATAAAGCCTATTATACCCTTAAAGCCTAAATTGCAGTTAATTTGTCTATTTCTTTAGGCGAGACCGTGAGAGGACACTGTAACACTAATTCATGAACCGTGAATCATAAACCATGTAAGTTGAACCGTAAACTATAAATCCTAAATTTTAAACCGTAATTCATGATCAATAGTCCTTAAACGATAAACTGCAATCCAATAAACCGGTCAGTAGAGTGGACTAAATCATAGTTGTAAGAACTAACGCAATGATTGAATCGGTCAGATAACTGGTTTACTAGTTTGTTGGTTTAATAGATAAGTTATTAGTTGAACCGATAGAATCAGTCCTACGCAAGTAAAGAAATTAAAATAGTCACAGGTCTAAAATAACAATTTAAAATAGATATCATCACCAATATTTTAAAAATAATCAAGTTTTAACAAATTATAATAAGTTATTATTTAGGGATCATGGCATAAGTATATAAAATTGTAGTACATTTTTATAATAAAGAATTTATAATTTTATTTTAATGCTAAAGTAACAATTTTTTATTCCAATATTATTAAAAAGTGCTTAACCAAAACCAAATTTTAAAAATCAGTTTTTAACCGATTTTTAAATTTTTTTAATCGGTTAATAACTAATTTTATCATATAAAATTAATTTGGTTAATTAACTAAATAATGAACAGCCCTATAAATAATAAAAAAGTATGATTAATTTAAATATAAGTGAGTATGAAATAAAAATAATTTTTAACAAAATTATCGTATGTTTTAACTGTATAAGTAATAATTAGCATATATAATAACAAAAAATAACAGCTTAGTGGTAATTTAGGAAGCATCCAATAATAAAGAGGACTTGTTTCAGATCACGTCTTCAGTAATTTTGGAATTCTCCTTGAAATGGTTTGGTTGGACTAATTTTCTACCAATTTTAAAAATAACATTTTGTAAGTATTGTATCGAGTTGAATATTTTTGTTTGTAATTTAAATTTTGCGTATTTTTCAGGGTATTAGCTGGAGGATGATTTAATTTTCTTACGGATACTTGGAGATATACATTGGAAAAGAATTTTAAAAGCAGTTAATAAGAGGAAAAAAAAAATTAAGAGTTCTATTTACAAAACAGATATAAAGAATATGAAGTTATTAGTTAGTTATTAAAGCTTGGCATGAGATAGTGTATCGAAACTGTTTTAACATAGAATTCATCAAGGAAAATGTTGTAAGTGACAAAAAAAACTTATTATAATTAAAAAATACATTATATCACTGGTCAACTTATAATTAACATATTAACACTCATTATATCATTAGTGAATTCATCGGCACTTTCGCAAGGAATAAAAAAAATATTTTCTCCACTTAACTAAACCATCAACAGCTATTCTGCTATCTCGTCCTCTACTTAACTGACTAAACTTAATTCACCTGTTTCTTCCTTGAGTGAAAACAAAGGTTGTCCAATGTATTTCTTTTCTTAACAAAACTCACCAATTTTAATTTTTCTTCACTAAATTAAAAACAGAAACTAACAACCTATACACCATATTAGGCACAACAAAATTCTCAGCACAATCGTTAACATGAGAGTAAAAACCCTTTCCAGATTTTAATCACAAGAATTAAAAAAGAAAAAAATTGTCTATTATAATATCAACAACAAATTAATATCTAATTATAACTCATTCACAAGCTTCATTATAATTTATATATATGGCCTGTCCCCTATGAAACAAAATTTTGGAATTACCATGTCCATGTGTCTACTGTCTTTGAAGTTACCCATGCTTAGTAGAGTGCAACAAGTCTTTAACTCTACAACTACTCTAATATTCAGAGGCAATCAAGCATAGAACATTCTTTTTTGAATTAACCAAGCAATTTATAATACAACACATGGAACTAACAGCTTATATCAATTTTCATGGAGAACATGTGAACCATCAAAGTGCATACTAAAAGATGGCAAAAACCTACATGGGCAATACCAGGAAGTGCCATCTCAACAACTATATATTCATTATCATGCCTACCTTACTAGCAGTACCCATAGCAATAAAACCTTTCAAAACCCAGCATCATCATCCAAAATTAAATTCTCTATAGTTGTCCATATTGTAATTACAGTGCTTATTCATTCAATTCTTTGCCTTTTCACTCATATTTTTTCTGCAAAAAAAAATTACTCCTACAGTTTGATCCTACAATTAACGACTTCAACAGTAAAAGATTGGTTATCTTAAGTTCTTAACTAATCTTACATCAACTATTTATTCACACATAAACAATGACATAACCAAGAACAAGATATCAATTATGTTGAAAAAATACTATGGTTATTATAAATTTCTACTCTAGCAAACCTAGAATGACATAAGCAAAAAGATTATTTTGATCTCATAAAGATGCGTCTGCTAATAATTTATGGAGAATAACTGAACATAAATGACAAGCAACGGCGGGGATAACGCCACTGACCAGAGTGAAGGGCTGGGGGACAACGACTCCACCGTTGCAACGAAGCAACTAGCGATTTGCGAACTAGGAAGCGAGCTTCACCACGACGAACACACGCAGATCCCAAGTGCCACCAGCAGCGACAAAGAGCAGACTAGCAGCGGCGACCCTCGTAGACGGAGCTTGATTTTGCTCTGCTAAGAGGAGAGGCGTGACGTGAAGACCCAAGTTGCCTTTTTTTTCATCCATTGTTTTTTTTTGCGTCCGCTTAGGCCCAAAACTCAAACGTCTCATCAACAGAACCGACGCACACAAACCCCGTTCCATTTCACGCAACTACCTCGGCTCACTCGGCCCACCCGTGAGCGCCCACACGGCCACACCTAGCTGAAAGCCTGCCCCAGCCGCACAAGGGAGAAAACACGTGTTGGCAGCAGACATAAGGAGATGGTATATGTGTAAATCTGTACAGAATTGCATCTGTACAGTAGAGCGACCCTAATTCTAAATGTGATCCTATATTGACTCCTGAAGAAATCGGTTGCGATAAATTTTTTCCATCTTATACAGGTGTGAGAAATGGGTGTTTATAAATCACCGTTGATCTTTGACAGTTTTTTGAATGCAGAAGAGGCTTACGTCTTTAACATGAATAACTTACTGCAGTTGTTCTGCAGTATATGAAGGTGGGACGAGTCGGAGAGAAGTAAAACTTGAAGGATGTGGTTAGAGTACTTTGGGGTGCCTTTACATGCATGGTTTGCGGATACTTTCGGGCTAATAGACAGCCAATATGGTGAGATGGTTGGCTGTGATAACGCAACAAAATCGTGCAGCTCTTTTAGTGTCGACTGTGTACAAATTGATACATGTGTAATGGACGTGATCAAAGAATAGGTCCATATTACAATAGACACTAGTGGCTTTGACATATTGATTAAAGAGGTAGGTTGTGAAACATATGAGGCTAGAATGGTAAATTCAGAAACAATTTTGAATGAGTGGAATTATGACAATTTAAGGACAATCAATCGAAGTTCTTATCAATCTAATAAAAGTGTTAATAAAAGCATGGCAGATTTGGTGGGATATGATGAAGTGGATTCTGAAATGACTATTTTTTGGGATTACGGTCGTAAATATTTTGGCCAGGAAAGGGAGAAATAATGCGCAATGTAGTTGTACATACAAGGAAGCCCCTCAATAGTTATAGATGCTATAATAACGCATTGGGCCTTGAAAGACTATGGCCAGAAGGAGATAAGAACACGGGAGAAGCGGACGGTGTACATGGGCCTGTTGGGGAGAGCCCGGGTCGGATCTATACCGGGTCGGTTTAGCAGATATCAGGTTGGAGATCTGTACGTAGGTTAGGTTTCGGCCAACCAACCAATGATGCCTATGCGCCTGGGCATCTCCGAGAATTGGGGGCTGCGATACCTAAGGCTGGGGAAGCACGAATCTGCCCTGATGAAGGTTTGCTGGCGACCGCTTGTTCAAATCCTGTGTGCCCGGCAGTTAACAATATGGGGGACGATTGTTGAAAGAACGGGGTTGGAGCTAACCGGGGAGAAGGAGGCCGAGTTGGCCAGGGTAGCGGACGAGGTCGACAACGCATGAATGCCAGCCGAGGACATCCCAATCTCCCGCTGTGACGTGCTGGTCCTGACACGGGCTGCTAGACATAACGAGACTTGACCAAGGACACGCACGGTGGAGGAGGGAGGAGGCAGAGTGGCTGATCATGGAAGAGGGGCTGATGGGTGTCTAGAAGCTGCGGGCTCAAAAGGCAATGCCAAAACACGTCACGGTAAGGATGTCGAACACAATGGTGAACATGATTCTGGAAAACCTGGGCCGGGTATGAAAGCTTCTATGGAGCCTAATAAAGAAGATGGATGTGATGAAGACGAGGGCGAATTGGAGGATGAATCTCAGACCAGTTATGCTGAAGCCAGTGACAATGAGTGTCTATCATTCGAGGAGCAGCTGTTAGAAAACAAGAAAGCTTGGGACTTAGCAACGGAGTCAGGAGCAGTGTTGTATGACGAAGAAGAAGACATCATAGTGATCCTTCTGCAACAGAACAAAGAAATAGCTTTGAAAAAAAGGTTGGTGAAACAAAAGGCAAAAGCGAGGCGGAGCAGACCCAGAACTTATAAAAAGGTGTGCAATAATTTGTTGAAATGATTTTTAGCTGTTGGAATATTAGGGGGTTGAGGGGGGATGGGAAGCTAAGGATGATAAAGGACTTGAAAAGAAATTTTAGATTAAATATGTTAGGCCTGGTAGAGACTAAAAGACAGGTAGTGACTAAATTTAATATACAAAAAATTTGGGGAATTAGTTGTGCGGAATGGGATTTTGTTGAATCTAATGGTTCATCTCGTGGGTTGATGTTAATATGGGATGATATTTTTTTTAAAATAAGAAATAGCCACAAAGGGGAGAGATAGATGTGTGTTGAAGGGGAGCTATTGAAGTATAATTTTAATTGTGCTTTTATATTGGTGTATGGGTCGCATACTAGAAATGATAAACTTGTTGTATAGGAGGAGCTAAGCTACATAGCTGGTCTATGCTAGGTCCCCTGTTGCTTCATGGGAGACTTTAATGAGATTGTACAGGTAGAAGAAAGACGGGGCACAGATAGCTTACCCTTGTCAGCCGAAGACTTCAAGAATTGGATACATGACATGGGTGTGGTTGACTTGCCGATTACATACCGCAAGTTTACATGGTTCAGAGGTCGATCCTACAGCCGTATTGATAAGATTTTGGTTAGCCTGGAATGGCTTGAAAATTTTCCAGACTCGGATGCGAGGTGGTCCTAGGGGGTTTGTCCGACCATTGCCCTATTATAGTGGAAGGTAGAAGGCAGAGAGATGGGCCGAGGCTGTTCAGAAGTCTTGATTCGTGGTTTACACATGAAGGTTTTTTGAGAATGGTCAAGGAGGAATGTAGAGGTCTACGTGAGGCACAGTTCATAGATAAATTGAAGGCTATGACAGTTCCTCTGGAAAGATGGCATAAAGATAACTTTGGGGACATGGACAAGAAAATCATGAAGTTTGAGGAAGAGATCAAGAAGATTGATGACATGGTAGGTGATGGTGTTTATGATGGAGCAATGGAGGCAAGAAGAAAGGCGCTAGTGACTTGATGTGAGAAATGGTATGTAAGGAAGGAGATACATTGGAAGCAGATGACGCGCTCTAGACATGCGCAGGACATTGATAAGAATACAAGGTACTTCCACAATATAGCCTCTGCGAGAAGGAGAAACAACAGGATTGATGCGTTGCTCATTAATGGAAGATTGGTAAGGAATAGAGCTCGGATTAAGATTGCGATTAGAGACTTTTACAAGAATTTATATCATCAGGAAGCGTCTCCTTTGGTGGGGTTCAGGGACGTCTTGGTGGAAATGATTGGTGAAGATGATGCTTTGGTTTAAGAGGTGCAACCGACTCCTGAGAAAATTAAAGAAGCGGTGTGAGATTGTGAATCATGCAAGGCGCCAGGAAGTGATGGGTACAATATGAACTTTATAAAGAGGTGTTGGACTGAAATTGGCTCTGTTTTTACGGCGGCAGTGATGAATTTTTTCTTGACTTCCAAGCTACCAGCGGATGCAAATCTCACTTGGGTGGCGTTGTCCCCTAAGTTCACCGGTGCAAAGTAAATTGAAGACCTAAGACCGATCAATATGGTAGGTTGTGTGTATGAAGTCATCTCGAAAATGATGGTTAGGAGGATACGCGCAATTTTGCCATGACTGGTTGTAAAACCCAGTTAATTAACGGCTAATTAACCCATAAATGAGAATTTATTCTATAAAGCCTAAAATGTGATTTTTATGGCTTAATATGATAGAGGAGATTGAGACGAGAATTTTGGTACCAATTTTATAGAATTCGGACCAAAATTGGACCGAACGGGCCAAACCGGGCCAACCGGACCCAAAGTGGGCCTTTGGCCCAACTAAACTAAACCAAAACCCTAGTTTTCAGCATTCTCTCTCCTCACTAAACACACTCACATGCTGAAATTGGAGGCACAAGAGGGAAGAACACTCTCTCAAGTTCTCTCCCTTGGTTGATCTTCAAACCACCATAACTTTTGATCTAGAGCTCTGATTGCCGCTCTGTTTGCGGCCACGCGTTCACCACGGAGAGCTCTACAAAACCCATACAATCAATCTTGAGGTAAGCCACGTTTTGCTCTTCGAATTTCTAGCCTTAATTTCGAGTTTTATGAGCAAAAATATTGAGATTTTGGGCTCTTTGATGTTATAGGACCTAACTCTCTTGAAGGAAAAGTTAATCTTGTCTCCTTGGACCTTGGGTGTGGTAAGATTCTCAAACCTAGTGTAATTTGTGGTTCTATGATGTTTGGATTTTGAGATGTTGTGTATGGGTGTGATGATTGTGGCTTAGGTTGTGTATGTGTGAATATTGGAGCTTGATTGGTGATATTGAAAAGCTTGAAAAGGGTTTGGTGGTGAAAAATCTGTTCTTGGAGGTGTTGAGGCCTTGAGAGCTTGAGGAAAAGTGGTTTGGAAGTGCTCCGGTGGAGCTTGGGAAATCGGCTAAGGTATGGTTTCGGTTTTTCGTATCTAATATGTAATGTGGTAGGAAATACTTAGGCTAGAGGCCCTAAGATAGGCATTGAATTGTTATTGTTGTTGAATGGTTGATATATATGATGTGGTCATATATGTGATGACGAGTATTGATGCCTTAATGGTATGATGTATGAGAAATATGCATGTTGAGATATATGCTTGATGATTGGTTATGGTTGAATTGTGGGTTGAACCATGTTGATGGTGAGTATGATATTGATTGTGTACAATGATGATTTAGTGGAATTGGTGTTGTTGAAAATTGGCATGAGGAAGAGTATATGATATGTCAATGTGTTTGGGTTTGATCCACTTGGGTGAAGTGGGTTAAAATGATGGGATAGTGATTTTGTAAATTGTGGTAAAGTGTCAATGTGTGAGTTGAGGAGGCTTGATGTTGAATTTGATATATTTTAATTTATTTCAAAGAAAAGGGATGAAATTGGCATGTTTTGATTGGTTTTGAAAATGGTTGAAAATGGCACTTTGTGGTTTTTATGAAAAACATGATTTTTGGGCATACTTTGACGGGACATAAATTGGACTACGGATCTCTTTTTTGTGCCAAATCTATTTAGAAATAAAATTGGATCCGGGATGTCCATGTCGTTCGAAGAACGGGTGAAAAACGATTTAAAATGAGGAAGTTATGTCCGTCGGAAGATTGGGGGTTGAATCTGTGAATTCTACAGTTTTTAACTTAGAAAATTTTTAGCAGAATGACCCCCTCCGCGCGTAGGTGCACTTGGTGCGTACGCGCCGTTCTTCTCAAAAATGCGATCCACGCGTGCGCGTGGTGTGCGCGGGCGCGCCGACGTGCTGCACCCAATGCCCAGCCATTTTCCAGAGAGTTGTGCCAGAACTGTGCCAGTTTTGTGCCTGGGGCACGAGAGCACCCACGCGTGCGCGTCGATTTGCTAGTTTTCAATCCACGCGTTAGCGTGCATGACGTTTACGCGTCGATGAGTTTTGTGGCCATCTACGCGTGCGCGTACGCGTGGCCCTGTTTTCATCCTAAAATTGATTTTTGAGTTTTAAAAGCAAAATCTCATACTTCTAAGCCTCCGATCTCACCACTAATGTCTTAAATCATTATGATATGCCTAGCTATTGGAAAAGGATCTAGGGGGTGTGGTAACTTGCGAGTGAAGCAAGGAAAAAATGAATGATCAATGAGGATCAAAGATGATTATGTGAGATGCGGAGGATGGTGGTGGAAGTGCTTGTTATGCCATGGGCCGAAGGGCCATAATTGTTAATGAAAAAGCTGGTTATGGATTTAACCGTGAGCCGAATGGCTGGTTATGGATTTAACCGTGAGTCGGATGGCTAGATTATTTCCGTGTTACGGCGGAGCCATGATTATGGCTAGTATAAATGCATATATACTGTTGAATGAATTGTGAATGTTGCACTTCCACTGTTGGAGATGAGAGTTTCCCTGGGAGGAAGCAGTGGCTAGCCACCACGTGCTCCAGGTTGAGACTCGAAGCTCTTTTGACCCTATGTCATAAGTGTGGCCGGGCACTGTGAAAGACCCGGATGAGCTCGCCCCCGCAAATATTCACCAGTGAAGGTGATGGATATAGATCATGATTATGATCAAGCTTATGATGAGTATAACTCGAGTTGGGGATGCGTGACAGAGGGACAGTCCAATGGTTAGCTACCAGGACTTGTCAGGTTGGCTCTATAACCGACAGATGATATCATCAGCCACTAGGGACAGGCATTCATCATATGCATACTATATGAATTGTTTGAGATTGCCTATTTGACTGCATACTACTTGCTAATTGTCTAAATGCCTTAATTGCTCCTATTTGTATATTTCTGGTTTGATATAACTGTGTTTGCTACATTATACCCCTAATGGTGGTTGGGAGGTTTGAAGGAATTGGAAAGGGAAGTATTAGTTAGACTGAAGTATCTTTAGTCAGATGCCCTTTATGGTTTAGCTTGTTTATAAGCTTTGATATTATTCTGGAGGAAGTTCTAGGATTGCCTTCGGCTTTCCTCTATTATTATGTATTATATATGTGGAAGCTGTTACCATGCTGGGGACCTCTGGTTCTCACCCATGCAGATTTTGTGGTTTTCAGATGCAGGACGTGAGCTTTCTCGCTGAGGCCTGCTGGAGACTTCTGGTTTAGCGAAGATCCTTTGTTCTTGGGAGCTCTGTTTAGTTTATATGTTTTGCTTAGATACTTTTACCTGCATTAAATAATACAAACTGTGATGACTCCTCTTATGGGAGATTTTGGAGAATAGGTTTCTGTATTTGTGTCCCTTTGGGTTTCCTTTGGGGTTTTCCTTATTTTTATCATATGTATATATTGCTATATGCTCGGACCGGTTATCTTCGCAGCCGGATTTTGAGTCTTGATATTCCTGTTTTTGACACTCCTTTGTATATATATAATCTCGCGATGGTTATCCCTATTCGTTACGTTATTGATCAGAGTGTTGCGCTTTTGAGTTGCGATTTTTGTTTACCCCTTTTTCTACAAAGGCTCCTAGTTATAATCAATCATTCTTACTACTATACGTACTAAATTTTTATTTTAGAGGTCGTAATACCTTGCCATCTCTGAATTATGACTTAAGCATAAGACTCTGTATGGTAGGGTGTTACACTGGTAGGTGAGACTCAGAGTGCTTTTGTCAAAGGATGAAAGATTCATGACAGGGCTCTTATTACTTGCGAAACTGTTAAATGGATGAAAACGACGAAGAAGGAAGGGGTAATAATAAAGTTAGATTTTCAAAAAGCTTATGATAGAGTCAGGTGGAGTTTTGTAGACCTTGTGCTACAAAAGATGGGCTTTGGACAAAGATGGAGGAATTGGGTTACGGAGTGTGTAAGTACGAGTTCTATGTTTGTGTTGATAAACGGATCGCCTTCTAAGCCATTTAAGATGGAAAGAGGTTTGTGGCAGGGGGATCCATTGTCTCCATTTCTATTTGTACTTGTCGCTGACGTTCTACATAGGATGTTTGGGGAGGCGGTGAGAAATGGGCAAATTTTGCCGTTACTGGTGGGTAGAGATCATGTCGAGTTGTCACATCTTCAGTTTGCGGATGATACTGTTCTGTTCTGCCCCCTGGAGGAAAAAACCATAAAGAATTACAGGAGGATCCTGCGTTGTTTTGAGCTTATGTCGGGGCTAACTATTAACTTTGATAAGTCTAGCTTGATTCCTATTAATTGTGATGTTCAGTGGGTACAGTGTATGTCTAGAGTGATAGGCTGTAAGGTAGCCTCACTTTCGGTGAAATACTTGGGGATCCAGTTAGGAACAAACCCGAGGTTGGTGAAGACTTGGAAGCCCATTATAGAAAAAGTGGAGGAGAAGCTGAGCATTTGGAAGGCCAAGGTTCTCAACAAATCCGGTAAGTTGGTGCTTATTAAATCTGTTTTAAACAGCCTGCCAGTCTATTATTTGAGTTTGTATAAAATGCCAAAGGCTGTTGCAGAGAAACTGATTTTCCTATATAGAAGGTTTCTATGGGACAAGGAGGATGGTCGGTTTGGTATGGCAATGGTCAGGTGGGAGGTGGTGCAGGCTCCCAGAAAGCTAGGGGGATTAGGTGTCGGGGATGCCATGGTTCGTAACACAGCCCTCCTCTTTAAGTGGTGGTGGTGCTTTTCGAAGGAAGATTGCCCTTTATAGAAGAAGGTGGTATGCTCTTGTAACAATCTCAACCCCAAAGTGATGTTGTCATCCCAGGGGCTACCTGCCCGGGGGGCCATGGAAGGATATATGCCAACTACAGTTCAAGAATCAACAAGTAAGACAGAAGATGATTAATGGGCTGTCTATGGAGATTGGCGATGGGAGAGGAACTCGGTTCTAGGAGGATGTATGGTTGCGTGGTGGGACCTTGAAAGTTCTTTTTACGAGGCTCTTCTCAATTTCAAACCAAAAGGGATCCGTCATAGGGGATTGTGGGTTCTGGGACGGGTTAGAGTGGAGATGGAACTTCCAATGGAGGCGAGAGCTTTTCCAATGGGAGTTGGACTTAGTGAACCAGTTGCATGAAACATTAAGACAGGTTAATCTTGTATATGGCAAAAAGGATAGAGTTGTGTGAAAATTTGATGAACAGAGTGTATTTTCAACTAACTCCTTTGTGCAACTGGAAATGCTTTCGGAGGATATAGCGAGTTACAACTTTACTAGGACAGTTTGGAAGGGTGTAGTCCCACCTAGAGTTGAATTGTTCATCTGGTTTGTCTTGACTGGAAGGGTCAATATGAAGGAGAGGCTGAGTCGGCTGGCAGTGGTTAACCAGGAAGATATTGCCTATGTGTTGTGTAATGAAGGTGTTGAATCTAGTTACCACTTGTTTCTTGGTTGTGGATTTTCTTGGCAGGTTTGGTGTGCATTGCTGTCTTTTGTTGGAAGGCAATAGTCATGCCCAGGAACGCTAAAGGAACATTTCTCAAGTTGGACTGAGTTATTAACTAGTAAGGAGGAGTGCAAGAGGTGGATGGTATGTTTCTGTACGATTATCTGTAATATTTGGCTAGAAAGGAATAGGCGGATTTTTTAGAATGAAGGAAAAAAGGTTGACAAAATAATCTACAAGTCCTCCATGAACTATAAGGAGTGGATTGGTGTAGATCCCTTTTGTTGTCGATAGCAATGCGAAAGATGACAGGAAATATCAATTAGTATTTTTTGTATAGCTTACTTCTTCTGATTGATGATTTTCTATTTGTTACTTTCTGTGCTCTACTTGTTGTGTTGAGCTTTCCCTTTCCAAAAAATATTGGTTCTAAATTCATTTCTAAAAATTTTATATATGTCACGTTTTTTAAAAATTTACTACGTCTCAGTTTTGAAAAATCTAAGGAAAGTCAGCTATAATGTTATTCTTAGGATTGTAGTTACTAGTTAACACGACACATGATATAGCATTGACTAATCCACTTGTTATAAAGCAGTATGTGAAGTATTATATCATGTCCCTATTTGCAGGGACGAACCCAAACTCAATAAAAAGGAGATATTTGCCTCCACAATATTTTTTTTTTGAAAAAACTAATACATATATATATATATATATATATATATATCATTTGTTATATTATGTTTATTTTAAAATAAAATATAAATAATTTTTTTGTATTTTATGTTAAAAAAATATTTTATTAAACTTAATATATAATAATAATTATATTATTAAATTTGATTTAGTATAAAAAATAAATAAATAAATAAACTCAAAAAGATAATGATAATTAACTTCATTATATTAGTTAATTAAATTGAAACTTAATCTTTTAATTAAATACAACTTAAATTATTTGTGCTTTTTTAAAAATGATTTAAGATAAAAAATATATTATTTATATATTAATATATTGTAATTATTTTAGTTAAAAAATTTATTTATACCTTAAAGACTATAATAAATAGATTTGACAATTAAATATGAGATAATAAAAAGTAAAATAATTATTTAAGAATATATATAAAAAAATAATATTTAGTCATGTTAAAAATAAAAAAAAAGTTATTATAAATTATTTTTTTTGTTATTTTGAATATTACACTGTGTGTATGTAGTGTACGAAATTGTGATTCATTCTTTTCACAACTCAAAGAGTCTCCGGTAATGGCTCCAAAAACTTGGTGCTCAATACCATGGTCTAAACATATTTCATAACTTCGCACAACTAACCAACAAGTGCACTGGGTTGTCCAAGTAATAAACCTTACGCGAGTAAGGGTCGATCCCACGGAGATTGTTGGTATGAAGCAAGCTATGGTCACCTTGTAAATCTTAGTCAGGCAGATTCAAATGGTTATGGATGATATACGAATAAAACATAAAATAAGGATAGAGATACTTATGTACTTCATTGGTGAGAATTTCAGATAAGCGTATGGAGATGCTTTGTCCCTTCCGTCTCTCTGCTTTCCTACTGTCTTCATCCAATCCTTCTTACTCCTTTCCATGGCAAGCTGTATGTTGGACATCACCGTTGTCAGTGGCTACAATCCCGTCCTCTCAGTGAAAATGTTCAATGCACCTTGTCACGGCACGGCTAATCATCTGTCAATCCATTGATTCTTTTGCATTTGTCACTAACGCCCAGCCTTCAGGAGTTTGAAGCTCGTCACAGTTATTCAATCATTGAATCCTACTCAGAATACCACAGACAAGGTTTAGACCTTTCGGATTCTCTTGAATGCTGATGAGCGGATAATTTATACGCTTTTCGGCATTATTTTTAGGTAGTTTTTAGTAAGTTCAAGCTACTTTTAGGAATGTTTTCATTAGTTTTTATGTTAAATTCACATTTCTGGAATTTGCTATGAGTTTGTGTATTTTTCTATGATTTCAGGTAATTTCTGGCTGAAATTGAGGGACTTGAGTAAAACTCTGAAAAAGGTTGACAAAAGGACTGCTGATGCTGTTGGAATCTGACCTCCCTGCACTCAAAATAGATTTTCTGGAGCTATAGAACTCCAAATGGCCCGCTCTCAACGGCGTTGGAAAGTACACATCCAGAGCTTTCCAGCAATATATAATAGTCTATACTTTATTTGGGAATTGACAACGTAAAGTGGCGCTCAACGCCAAGTACATGCTGCTGTCTGGAGTAAAACGCCAGAAACACGTCACGACCCGGAGTTGAACGCCCGAAACACATTATAACTTGGCGTTCAACTCCAAGAGAAGTCTCAGATCGTGGATAGATCAAGCTCAGCCCAAACACACACCAAGTGGGCCCCGGAAGTGGATTTATGCATCAATTACTTACTCATGTAAACCCTAGTAGCTAGATTAGTATAAATAGAACATTTTACTATTGTATTCAGTATCTTTTGACCACGTTTCATCTTTGGGCTCAGTTTTGTTTTATTCTTCATCTTAGGGGGCCATTGATCATGTTTTAGGGGCTGGCCATTCGGCCATGCCTGAACCTTTCACTTATGTATTTTCAACGATGGAGTTTCTACACACCACAGATTAAGGGTGTGGAGCTCTGCTGTACCTCAAGTTTCAATACAATTACTATTATTTTCTATTCAATTCTCCTTATTCTTATTCCAAGATATACGTTACACTTCAACTTGATGAATGTGATGATCCGTGACACTCATCATCATTCTCACCTATGAACGCGCGTGACTGACAACCACTTCCGTTCTACCTTAGGCTGGGCGCATATCTCTTAGATTCCCCAACAGAATCTTCGTGGTATAAGCTAGATAGATGGCGGCATTCATGAGAATCCGGAAAGTCTAACCTTGTCTGTGGTATTCCGAGTAGATTCTGGGATTGAATGACTGTGACGAGCTTCAAACTTTTGAAGGCTGGGCGTTAGTGACAGACGCAAAAGAATCAAGGGATTCTATTCCAACCTGATTGAGAACCGACAGATGATTAGCCGTGCTGTGACAGAGCATAGGACCATTTTCACTGAGAGGATGGGATGTAGCCATTGACAACGGTGATGCCCTACATACAGCTTGCCATGGAAAGGAGTAAGAAGGATTGGATGAACGTAATAAGAAAGTAGAGATTCGAGAGGAGCACAGCATCTACATATGCCTATCTGAAATTCCCACCATGGAATTATATGAGTAACTATTTACTATTTTATTTTCTGTTTATTATTTATTTTGAACTTATCCATAATCAAATATTATCTACCTGACTGGGATTTACAAGATGACCATAGCTTGCTTCATACCAACAATCTCTGTGGGATCGACCCTTACTCACGTAAGGTTTATTACTTGGACGACCCAGTACACTTGCTGGTTAGTTGAACGGAGTTGTGTCCACACATAGTTGTGAACCATGGTATTGGCATCATGTTTTTTTGGCGCCATTACCTGGGAAAGAAAGAGCAATGAATTTTACATAAACATATGAATCACAATTTCGTCCACCAAGTTTTTGGCGCCGTTGCCGGGGATTGTTCGAGTATGAACAACTGACGGTTCATCTTGTTGCTCAGATTAGGTAATTTTCTTTTCAAAATCTTTCAAAAATCTTTTTCAAAATTTTCTTTTCTTTTTCGTTTTTTCCAAAAATACTTTCGAAAAAAAAAGAATAATAAAAGTACAAAAAAATTATAAAAGCATAAAAAAATCAAAAAAATATTTTGTGTTTCTTGTTTGAGTTTTGAGTCAATTTTTAAGTTTGCCGTCAATTGCATGCTTTAAATTTTTTTTCTTACATTTTTTGAAAATTCATATATTCATGGTGTTCTTCATGATCTTCAAGTTGTTCTTGACAAGTCTTCTTGTTTGATCTTGATGTTTTCTTATTTTGTGTTGTTTGTTGTTTTTCATATGCATTTTTTGTTTGTTAGAGTCCATGCATTAAAGATTTCTAAGTTTGATATCTTGCATGTTTTCTTTGCATAAAAAATTTTTCAAAAATATGTTATTGATGTTCATCATGATCTTCAAAGTGTTCTTGGTGTTCATCTTGACATTCATAGTGTTCTTGCATGCATTAAGTGTTTTGATCCAAAATTTTCATGTTTTGGATCATATTTGTGTTTTTCTCTCTCATCATTAAAAATTCAAAAATCAAAAAATAATATCTTTTCCTTTTTTCTCTCAAATTTTCGAAAATTTGAGTTGACTTAGTCAAAATTTTTCAAAATTAGTTGTTTCGTATAAGTCAAGTCAAATTTTCAAAAATTTAAAAATCTTATCTTTTCAAAATCTTTTTCAAAAATCGTATCCTTTCCAATTTTTCCTCTTTTTCGAAAATTTCAAAAATTCTTTTTCAAATTATTTTCAAAATCTTTTTCTTATCTTTATATCAAATTTTCGAAAACTCACTAACAATTAATGTGATTGATTCAAAAATTTGAAGTTTGTTACTTTCTTGTTAAGAAAGGTTCAATCTTTAAGTTCTAAAATCTTATCTTGTAGTTTCTTGTTAGTGAAGTAAGTAATTTTAAATTTAAAAATTAAATCTTTTTCAAACACACCTTTTCTACCTTATTTTCTTATCTTATCTTTCTATCATATCTTTTTTTTTTCAAAATTTTATCTTTTTCAAAAATTTGATTTCAAAATATCTTATCTAACTTCTTATCTTCTTATCTTTTCAAATTTGATTTTAATATCTTTTTCAACTAACTCTTTGACTTTGTGTTTGTTTCTTATCTTTTTCAAAACCACCTAACTACTTTTTCCTCTCTAATTTTTGAAAATATCTCATCTCTTTTTCAAAAACTCTTTTTGTTTTAAATTTTAATTTTAATCTTATCTTATCTTTAATTTTCGAAAATACTAACCTCTTTTTCAAAATTATTTTCGAAATTCTCCCTCTCTTTTCTTATTCTATTTAATTATTTATTTACTAACACTTCTCTTCACCTCTCATCTAAAAATCCGAACCCATTCTTCTTCACTCTTCCCCCCTTTCTTCTTCTACTAACATAAAGGAATCTCTATACTGTGACATAGAGGATTCCTCTTCTTTTCTTGTTTTCTTCTCTTTCATATGAGCAGGAACAAGGAAAAAGGCACTCTTATTGAAATTGATCCCGAACCTGAAAGGACTCTGAAGAGAAAATTAAGAGAAGCTAAATTACAACAATCTAAAGGTAACCTTTCAGAAATATTAGAACAAGAGAAGGAGATGGCAGCCGAACCCAACAACAATAATGCAAGGAGAATGCTTGGTGACTTCACAAAACCAACGTCCAAATTTGATGGAAGAAGCATCTCCATTTCTGCCATTGGAGCCAATAATTCTGAGCTTAAGCCTCAACTAGTTGCTTTAATGCAACAGAACTGCAAGTTTTATGGACTTCCATCTGAAGATCCTTACCAGTTTTTAACTGAGTTCTTGCAGATTTGTGAGACTGTTAAGACGAATGGAGTTGATCCTGAAGTCTACAGACTCATGTTTTTCTCTTTTGCTGTAAGAGACAGAGCTAGAATATGGTTGGATTCACAACCTAAGGATAGCCTGGACTCCTGGGATAAGCTGGTCACGGCCTTCTTGGATAAATTCTTTCCTCCTCAAAAGCTGAGCAAGCTTAGAGTGGATGTTCAGACCTTCAAACAAAAGATGGTGAATCCCTCTATGAAGCTTGGGAAAGATACAAGCAGTTGACCAAAAGGTGTCCATCTGACATGTTTTCAGAATGGACCATATTAGATATATTCTATTATGGTTTATCTGAGTTTTCGAAAATGTCATTGGACCATTCTGCAGGTGGATCCATCCACCTAAAGAAAACACCTGCAGAAGCTCAAGAACTAATTGACATGGTTGCAAATAACCAATTCATGTACACTTCTGAGAGGAATTCCGTGAATAATGGGACACCTCAGAGGAAAGGAGTTCTTGAAATTGATGCTCTGAATACCATATTGGCTCAGAACAAAGTGTTGACTCAGCAAGTCAACATGATCTCTCAAAGTCTGAATGGATGGAAAAATGCATCCAACAGTACTAAAGAGGCAGCTTCTGAAGAAGCTTATGATCCTGAGAACCCTGCAATGGCAGAGGTTAATTATATGGGTGAACATTATGGAAACACCTATAATTCATCATGGAGAAATCATCCAAATTTCTCATGGAAGGATCAACAAAATCCTCAACAAGGCTTTAACAATGGTGGACGCAATAGGCTGAGCAATAGCAAGCCTTTTCCATCATCTTCTCAGCAACAGACAGAGAATTCTGAACAAAACACTTCTAATTTAGCCAATATAGTTTCTGATCTGTCAAAAGCCACTTTTCAGTTTCATGAGTGAAACAAGATCCTCCATCAGAAATCTGGAGGCACAAGTGGGCCAGCTGAGTAAGAAAGTCATTGAAGCTCCTCCTAGTATTCTCCCAAGCAATACAGAAGAGAATCCAAAAGGAGAGTGCAAGGCCATTGATGTGATCAATATGGCCGAATGCACAAGGGAGGAGAAGGACGAAAATCCTAGTGAGGAAGACCTCCTGGGACGTCTCTCAAGCAAAAAGGAGTTTCCTATTAAGGATTCAAAGGAATCTGAGGCTCATATAGAGACCATAGAGATTCCATTAAATCTCCTTCTGCCATTCATGAGCTCTGAAGACTATTCTTCCTCTGAGGAGGATGAAGATGTGACTGGAGAGCAAGTTGCTCAATATTTAGGAGCTATCATGAAGCTGAATGACAAGTTATTTGGTAATGAGACTTGGGAAAGTGAACCTCCCTTGCTCATTAATGAACTAGATACCTGGATTCAGCAAATTTTACCTCAAAAGAGACAAGATCCTGGCAAGTTCTTAATACCTTGTACCATAGGCACCATGACCTTTGAAAAAGCTCTATGTGATCTGGGGTCAGGGATAAATCTTATGCCACTCTCTGTAATGGAGAAGCTGGGGATCATTGAGGTACAACCTGCCTTGTTCTCATTACAATTGGCAGACAAGTCATTGAGACAAGCTTATTGATGTACGGAAAACGATCCGACACAAAACTCACCGGCAAGTGTACCGGGTCGCATCAAGTAATAATAACTCACATGAGTGAGGTCGATCCCACAGGGATTGAAGGATTGAGCAATTTTAGTTTAGTGGTTGAATTAGTCAAGAAAACAAGTGTTGATTGTGTGAAATTATGTTGACAGAAATTAAATTGCATAGAATGTAAAGGGAAGTGGGTGATTTGCAGGAAATTAAAGGGAGCAAAAAGAAAAAGAGCTGAATCTTAAAGTGCAAGTAATGTAAATTGCAGAAACTTAAATAGCAAGAAATGTAAATTGCAGAAACTTAAATGGGTTAGGGATATGGGATTGCAGAAATTAAACAAGAAAAGTAAGCAGAAGAGTAGATGATGGATTCAATTCAACCAGATTTCAGATTAAAAGGAAAAATAAGCTTGATGTATCAATTAAACAAGGAAATTAAAATGGAAATCAATAGATCTCAGGACCCAAGAGACTAGATAGCCAAGTCTAGATCTCACTGCCTTCCTAGATCCAAATCCAAAGAGCAATTGCAAAATTAAAGAAGAGAACAGTGTAGACAAGTAAATCTGAGTTCAATATCCAGAAACTTCAATAAGAAAACAGAAAGATCTCAGGGTGAGATTGAAACAGAATTCCTTCAATTCTCAACACCCAAGACTCAAATAAAGCTTTGCAGGAAAGTAAACAAGAAAACCCAGAGGAAGAGAATTCAATTCTCCTCCCAGAAACTCTCTAAAATGCCAAGTAAGCTCTCCAAAAACTCCTCAGCAAAAATCACAATTCAAAAGCTCCCCTGAAAAACTTAAATTCTAATCGATTTATACACTCTCTTCTAATGATCTTCAAGCCTTGAATTAGGCCTTGGCTTTGATGGAATTGGGTTGATAGTAGCCTCCGTTGATTGCTCTTGGTGTTGGGAAGAAATCCACTTGTGAACCGGGCCATGTAGCTTTCACATTTGAGCCAACGTTTGAGGCAAACAATGACTCAAACGTTGCTTGTGAAAAATTATGCAGCCAAACCCATTTGCTCTCATCGACGTTTGGCTCAACGTTTGAGGTCAAACGTGAGCTCAAACGTGGATCCTTCCAAGCTTCCTTTTTGGCCAACGTTTGGCCTAACGTTTGAGGCAAACGTTGGCGCAAACGTGGCTCAACAATCATCATCAATCAGGGGTCTCTTCCTTGCTAAGATATAGCCAACGTTTGACCTCACGTTTGAGGCAAACGTTGGCGCAAACGTTGCATGCTTCCAGGATGCCATTTTCCTTCATTTTGGCGCCAACATTTGACCTCACGTTTGAGGCAACGTTGGCGCAAACGTTGCCTCCTTCCCCTGCTTCTTTTCTTAGCCAACGTTTGCCTCAACGTTTGAGGTAAACGTTGGCGCAAACGTTGCCTTGGCTTTGGCTTTGCATGTTTTTATGCCTTTGGCAAAGAAAACTTAATAATGCATGCATCATTGGCTTTGTTAATTAATTGTTAATGCATTGGCCAATTTGTTTTAACGGCATTAAAATAAAATGCATGCTTTCATTAGCTTTACTAATTAAATATTTCAAGCATGCATTCATTATGTTTTAATTAATAAAGCCAATTGCATTAACGTTGACAAATCCTTAAATGCATGCTTCATTCGGCCATAGTTAAATGCATGCATGCATAAGCATTAATGCATGTCAGTTCATGATGCCAAGGAACAAATGGTCATGGGCCACGCTTTTTCCTTCCTTAGGCTACGCTTCCCTTGTTTCTTTCTTTTCTTCACCTACAAGTAATCAAAACAACCAATCAAAGTATCACAAAATTCACAAAGCTTAAAATTCATTTAAAAACCAATTAATTTTAGCTTAAACCTCATGATTTTGTGTCAATTAAAGGGTGGTTGATTGAATCCAAGTACACATGAAATTCTACCCAAATGGCTTACTTATGGCTCAAGAAAGTGCATAAAACCTATTGAAAACAAAGGAAAAAGACTAGTGAAACTAGGCTTAGATGACCTGTCATCACAACACCAAACTTAAAACTTGCTTGTCCCCAAGCAAGAAAAGAATTTAAGCTCAAGAGTACTGTCAGAATAGAATATAGTGAAGAATGACAGAATGACATGTAATGCTCTGTGAGTGAAGTGATTAATTGACAGTGGAGTGAACTCTGAATCATATGTTTATGCAAGGGCTTCAGTGTTTATTAGTCCCTACATCTTGGAAGTCTTAGGTCTTAGGAATTTCACCCAAATGATATTGTGGAGATCTCTTTATAGATAATCACCTTGAAGCAGCTTATGATTTCTGTGTTTTGGCCTCGACTCTAAGTGTCATGTCTCAAAGCGGCTTTTTAGATAAGTTTTCAATCAATACTCCTAAACCAGTTGGTTTTAAGGTATTAGGTGTTAAAGCACCCCTGAGGATTTACTTGCTCAAGCCTCTCTCTTTGACACATCTCGACCACAAGCATTTACTAGGATACTAACTCTTTGAGTTTTCTTCTTTTCTGCCTAGTAATTAATGCTCAGAGCCTTGGGCCATAAGGGAGTGCTTTTGCACTTGAGCCTAGCCTTGACTTCTAAGTGTTTTATTTTCAAGCATTTGGCTCGATACATAAACACCACAAGCACTTAGCAAATAAATTGCCATTGGTACTCAGAGCCTTCAGCTTTCTCATTCTTTCCCTTTTTATTTTATTCAAAATTATGTTTTTTTTTTTTTTTTTTTTTTTTTGCTTCTTGGATCAAAAGATGTCTGAGAATCTCCACAATACTTCTTTGAATTCTATTTCCTGCCTATGAGCTCCCATGCAGGTTTTCACAAACATGCAACCTCAATACACCTTCTTACAACCAGAACCACCACTTCCCTTAATCTTTTGCTTACCTCACGATAAATTTTTGATTCCTCAATCCTTCTTTTCAAAGAAATGCTCTCTATTCGTGTTTTTCCAAACCATGGGTGCAAGCAAAATTTTAAGTATATGGTGCTATGATATACCAATCATCTTAGTTATTGACTACAAGGAAATTATACTAAACAGGGATACAATATCACTTTCAATCATAACAATTTTGAATATAAGACAGTCACTTAACAATACAACCTGTTGTTGGAGTTCACTTGCTTCACTCCTTCTCAGCACCATTGTTGATCTTTGCATCCCTCTTTGTCTCTTTGGTTGATGGTGCTTAATCCTTCATTAGATTCAAGTGACTGCCTACAATAAACTTTGAAAGTTGCTTGTTCCCCAAGCACTTGAAAGATGGTCAACAAGCATGAATTATTTGTGGGCTTTTGAACTTATTTTGGTGTGAGAACACCAAACTTAGTACCTTGCCAATAGTTCTTATGCATCAAATTGACCATATGTGGAACTCATTTTCTTTGCTAAAGGCAATAAGACTAAAAACTAAAAAAATAGACATTGGTTAAGTAGTTTCTCTGATTACTTGGAGTTAGCAACCCTTTATGCAGAAGGTGAGAATGTGTTTTTAAATGAGATTTTTGGTGGAACACCAAACTTAGCATTCTTCATTCTCCCTTTGTTTTGGTGTGCAACACCAAACTTAGCTCCTTGCAATATAGATAAAACTACTTAGCCTCTTTATTGAAATAGCTACGGAAAGAAAACTACCTCAGGTTGGGTTGCCTCCCAACAAGCGCTTTTTTATTGTCACTAGCTTGACATCTTGTTCTTTGATCATGGAGGATGAAAATCATAGTGCCTTAGCTTTTCTCCTCTTACTGTGAACTTCCTTCCAGTCTCCTCCATTTTTTGGTGTTCTTCTTCAGAAATTCCAGAGGTAGAGAACTCTCTCCTGGTTTATGCCAGACAACCAAAACAGCAAAGATACACAGAACACTCTGTAGTTTGAGTGCAGTGAGAGTTAGTAGAGACAAAGTCTCAAACAGTTAGTGTGCAAGTTAGAAATAAAAGAAACAGAAAAGAAAAAGTGCTTGATCTAAATCACCACCTCACTTAATCATTGTCAACCTAATCAATCCCCGGCAACGTCGCCAAAAACTTGATGTGCAGAAAACGATCCGACACAAAACTCACCGGCAAGTGTACCGGGTCGCATCAAGTAATAATAACTCACATGAGTGAGGTCCATCCCACAGGGATTGAAGGATTGAGCAATTTTAGTTTAGTGGTTGAATTAGTCAAGCAAACAAGTGTTGATTGTGTGAAATTGTGTTGACAGAAATTAAATTGCATAGAATGTAAAAGGAAGTGGGTGATTTGCAGGAAATTAAAGGGAGCAAAAAGAAAAAGAGCTGAATCTTAAAGTGCAAGTAATGTAAATTGCAGAAACTTAAATAGCAAGAAATATAAATTGCAGAAACTTAAATGGGTTAGGGATATGGGATTGCAGAAATTAAACAAGGAAAGTAAGCAGAAGAGTAGATGATGGATTCAATTCAACCAGATTTCAGATTAAAAGGAAAAATAAGCTTGATGTATCAATTAAACAAGGAAATTAAAATGGAAATCAATAGATCTCAGGACCCAAGAGACTAGATAGCCAAGTCTAGATCTCACTGCCTTCCTAGATCCAAATCCAAAGAGCAATTGCAAAATTAAAGAAGAGAACAGTGTAGACAAGTAAATCTGAGTTCAATATCCAGAAACTTCAATAAGAAAACAGAAAGATCTCAGGGTGAGATTGAAACAGAATTCCTTCAATTCTCAACACCCAAGACTCAAATAAAGCTTTGCAAGAAAGTAAACAAGAAAACCCAGAGGAAGAGAATTCAATTCTCCTCCCAGAAACTCTCTAAAATGCCAAGTAAGCTCTCCAAAAACTCCTCAGCAAAAATCACAATTCAAAAGCTCCCCAGAAAAACTTAAATTCTAATCTATTTATACACTCTCTTCTAATGATCTTCAAGCCTTGAATTGGGCCTTGGCCTTGATGGAATTGGGTTGATAGTAGCCTCCGTTGATTGCTCTTGGTGTTGGGAAGAAATCCACTTGTGAACCGGGCCATGTAGCTTTCACGTTTGAGCCAACGTTTGAGGCAAACGTTGACTCAAACGTTGCTTGTGAAAAATTATGCTGCCAAGTCCATTTGCTGTCATCCACATTTGGCTCAACGTTTGAAGTCAAACGTGAGCTCAAACGTGGATCCTCCCAAGCTTCCTTTTTGGCCAACGTTTGGCCTAACGTTTGAGGCAAACGTTGGCGCAAACGTGGCTCAACAATCATCATCAATCATGGGTCTCTTCCTTGCTAAGATATAGCCAACGTTTGACCTCACGTTTGAGGCAAACGTTGGTGCAAACGTTGCATGCTTCCAGGATGCCATTTTCCTTCATTTTGGCGCCAACGTTTGACCTCACGTTTGAGGCAAACGTTGGCGCAAACGTTGCCTCCCACCCCTGCTTCTTTTCTTAGCCAACGTTTGCCTCAACGTTTGAGGTAAACGTTGGCACAAACTTTGCCTTGGCTTTGGCTTTGCATGTTTTTATGCCTTTGGTAAAGAAAACTTAATAATGCATGCATCATTGGCTTTGTTAATTAATTGTTAATGCATTGGCCAATTTGTTTTAACGGCATTAAAATGAAATGCATGCTTTCATTAGCTTTACTAATTAAATATTTCAAGCATGCATTCATTATGTTTTAATTAATAAAGCCAATTGCATTAACGTTGAAAAATCATTAAATGCATGCTTTCATTCGGCCATAGTTAAATGCATGCATGCATAAGCATTAATGCATGTCAGTTCATGATGCCAAGGAACAAATGGTCATGGGCCACGCTTTTTCCTTCCTTAGGCTACGCTTCCCTTGTTTCTTTCTTTTCTTCACCTACAAGTAATCAAAACAACCAATCAAAGTATCACAAAATTCACAAAGCTTAAAATTCATTTAAAAACCAATTAATTTTAGCTTAAACCTCATGATTTTGTGTCAATTAAAGGGTGGTTGATTGAATCCAAGTACACATGAAATTCTACCCAAATGGCTTACTTATGGCTCAAGAAAGTGCATAAAACCTATTGAAAACAAAGGAAAAAGACTAGTGAAACTAGGCTAAGATGACCTGTCATCACTTATGGAATAGTAGAGGACATGTTAGTAAAGGTTGAAGGCCTTTACATCCCTACTGATTTCATAATCTTAGACACTAAAAAGGAAGAGGATGAATGCATCATCCTTGGAAGACCTTTCCTAGCTACAACAGGAGCTGTGATAGATTTCAACAGAGGTGAATTAGTCCTTCAATTGAATGGGGACTACTTTGTGTTTAAGGCACATGGCCATCCCTCTGTGACAAAAGAGAGTGAGCACAAAGAGCTTCTCTCAGTTCAGAGTCAAGAAGAGCCCCCACAGTCAAACTCTAAGTTTGGTGTTGGGAGGCCACAACCAAACACTAAGTTTGGTGTTAAGACCACATATCCAAACTCTAAGTTTGGTGTTGGGACTATACAACATTGACCTGATCACCTTGTGGCTCCATGAGAGCCCACTGTCAAGCTATTGACATTAAAGAAGCACTTGTTGGGAGGCAACCCAATTTTATTTATCTAATTTTTATTTTATTTTATTTTATTGTTATTTTGTGTTTTATTAGGTACATAATCATGTGGACTCATGAAAAAAAATATAAAAATTAAAAACAGAATAAAAAACAGCAGAAGAAAAATCACACCCTAGAGGAAGGACAGACTGGCGTTCAACGCCAGTAAGGAGCATCTGGCTGGCGTTCAACGCCAGAATAGAGCATGAATCTGGCACTGAATGCCAGAAACAAGCAACATTCTGGTGTTTGAATGCCAGGAATGTGCCTTGAGAAAAGCTGGCACTGAACGCCAGTAACAAGCATGGAACTGGCGTTCAACGCCAGAAACATGCTACATATGGGCGTTGAACGCCCAGAACATGCTTCATATGGGCGTTGAACGCCCAGAACATGCTTCACATGGGCATTGAACGCCCAGAACGTGCATCACCTCGGCGTTTAAACGCCAGAATGGTATGCAAAGGAATTTTACATGCATATTTGGTGCAGGGATGTAATTCCTTGACACCTCAGGATCTGTGGACCCCACAAGATCACCTCAGAATCTGTGGACCCCACAGGATCACCTTAGGATCTGTGGACCCCACAAGATCACCTTAGGATCTGTGGACCCCACAGGATCCCCACCTACCTTGCCCTCTCTCTCTCCATTCATGGTCATCCCTTCTGTTTTCCATTCACCACTCACATCCATCCACTCTTCCCCATACACCCCACCTACCTTCAAAATTCAAAATCTCTTTCCCACCCAATCCCACCCATATAGCCGAATACACACATCCCTCCATCTCCTCCATATCTTCTTCTTATTCTTTATCTTTTCTTTCTTCTCTTGCTCGAGGGCGAGCAATTTTCTAAGTTTGGTGTGGTAAAAGTATAGCTTTTTGTTTTTCCATAACCATTGATGGCACCTAAGGCCAGAGAAACATCAAAAAAAAAAAGAGAAAGAGAAGAGAAAAGGGAAGACAAAAGCTTCCACCTCTGAGTCATGGGAGATGGAAAGACTCATCTAAAGGGTTTATAGCTCAGTGGTAGAACATTTGACTGCAAATCAAGAGATCCCTAAGATACCTCAGGGGATACATGTTCCTCCACATAATCATTGGAAGCAACTAAGGATAGGAACACCAAAATTACTAGGGATCATCCAACAGAAGCAAGGAAGAGACATAAAGGAGCTCAAAGAGCACCATTGGTTCTTCAAGAAGGCGCCACCCTCACTAAGGTGGACTCATTCCTTGTTCTTATTTCTCTGTTTTTCGATTTTTATGCTTCATGTTTATCTATGTTTTGTGTTTCTACTTCATGATCATTAGTGTTTAGTAACTATGTCTTAAAGTTATGAATAATTCCATAAATCCTTCACCTCTCTTAAATGAAAAATGTTCCTAATTCAAAAGAACAAGAAGTACATGAATTTTGAAATTATCCTTGAGTTTAGTTTAATTATAATGATGTGGTGACAATACTCTTTGTTTTCTGAATGAATGCTTAAACAGTGCATATTTTTTATATTGTTGTTTATGAATGTTAAAATTATTGGCTCTTGAAAGAATGATGAACAAAGAGAAATATTATTGATGATCTGAAAAATCATAAAATTGATTCTTGAAGCAAGAAAAAGCAGTGAAAAAGCAAAAAGCTTGCGAAAAAAAAAGGTGGCGAAAAAAATTTATAGAAAGAAAAAAGAAAAAGCAAGCAGAAAAAGCCAATGGCCCTTAAAACCAAAAGGCAAGGGTAAAAAGGATCCAAGGCTTTGAGCATCAATGGATAGGAGGGCCCAAGGAAATAAAATCCAGGCCTAAGCGGCTAATTCAAGCTGTCCCTAACCATGTGCTTGTGGCATGCAGGTCCAAGTGAAAAGCTTGAGACTAAGTGGTTAAAGTCGTGATCCAAAGCAAAAGAGTGTGCTTAAGAGCTCTGGACACCTCTAACTGGGGACTCTAGCAAGGCTGAGTCACAATCTGAAAAGGTTCACCCAGTCATGTGTCTGTGGCATTTATGTATCCGGTGGTAATACTGGAAAACAAAGTGCTTAGGGCCATGGCCAAGACTCATAAGTAGCTGTGTTCAAGAATCAACATACTTAACTTGGAAAGTCAATAACACTATCTGAAATTCTAAGTTCCTAGAGAAGCCAATCATTCTGAACTTCAAAGGAAAAAGTGAGATGCCAAAACTGTTCAGAAGCAAAAAGTTACAAGTCCCGCTCATCTAATTAGAATTAATATTCATTGATATTTTGGAATTTATAGTATATTCTCTTCTTTTTTATCCTATTTGATTTTCAGTTGCTTGGGGACAAGCAACAATTTAAGTTTGGTGTTGTGATGAGCGGATAATTTATACGCTTTTCAGCATTATTTTTAGGTAGTTTTTAGTAAGTTCAAGCTACTTTTAGGGATGTTTTCATTAGTTTTTATGTTAAATTCACATTTCCGGACTTTGCTATGAGTTTGTGTATTTTTCTGTGATTTCAGATAATTTCTGGCTGAAATTGAGGGACTTGAGTAAAACTCTGAAAAAGGCTGACAAAAGGACTGCTGATGTTGTTGGAATCTGACCTCCCTGCACTCAAAATAGATTTTCTAGAGCTACAGAACTTTAAATGGCGCGCTCTCAACGGCGTTGGAAAGTAGACATCCAGAGCTTTCCAGCAATATATAATAGTCCATACTTTATTCGGGAATTGATGACGTAAAGTGGCGCTCAACGCCAAGTACTTGCTGCTGTCTGGAGTAAAACGCCAGAAACACGTCACGACCCGGAGTTGAACGCCCAAAACACGTTATAACTTGGCGTTCAACTCCAAGAGAAGCCTCAGCTCGTGGATAGATCAAGCTCAGCCCAAACACACACCAAGTGGGCCCCGGAAGTGGATTTATGCATCAATTACTTACTCATGTAAACCTTAGTAGCTAGTTTAGTATAAATAGAACATTTTACTATTGTATTCAGTGTCTTTTGACCACGTTTCATCTTTGGTCTCAGTTTTGTTTTATTCTTCATCTTAGGGGGCCATTGATCACGTTTTGGGGGCTGGCCATTCGGCCATGCCTGAACCTTTCACTTTTGTATTTTCAACGGTGGAGTTTCTACACACCATAGATTAAGGGTGTGGAGCTCTGCTGTACCTCAAGTTTCAATACAATTACTATTATTTTCTATTCAATTCTCCTTATTCTTATTCCAAGATATACATTACACTTCAACTTGATGAATGTGATGATCCGTGATACTCATCATCATTCTCACCTATGAACGCGCGTGACTGACAACCACTTCCGTTCTACCTTAGACCGGGCGCATATCTCTTAGATTCCCCAACAGAATCTTCGTGGTATAAGCTAGATAGATGGCGGCATTCATGGGAATCCGAAAAGTCTAACCTTGTCTGTGGTATTCCGAGTAGGATTCTGGGATTGAATGACTATGACGAGCTTCAAACTCCTGAAGGCTGGGCGTTAGTGACAGACGCAAAAGAATCAAGGGATTCTATTCCAACCTGATTGAGAACCGACAGATGATTAGCCGTGCTGTGACAGAGCATAGGACCATTTTTACTGAGAGGATGGGATGTAGCCATTGACAACGGTGATGCCCTACATACAGCTTGCCATGGAAAGGAGTAAGAAGGATTGGATGAATGTAATAAGAAAGTAGAGATTCGAGAGGAGCACAGCATCTACAAATGCCTATCTGAAATTCCCACCATGGAATTATATGAGTAACTATTTACTATTTTATTTTCTGTTTATTATTTATTTTCGAACTTATCCATAATCAATTATTATCTACCTGACTGGGATTTACAAGATGACCATAGCTTGCTTCATACCAACAATCTCTGTGGGATCGACCCTTACTCACGTAAGGTTTATTACTTGGACGACCCAGTACACTTGCTGGTTAGTTGAACGGAGTTGTGTCCACACATAGTTGTGAACCATGGTATTGGCATCATGTTTTTTTGGCGCCATTACCTGGGAAAGAAAGAGCAATGAATTTTACATAAACATATGAATCACAATTTCGTCCACCAAATGCCGCCATCAATTCTAGCTTATACCACGAAGATTCCGATTAAGGGATCCAAGAGATATCCACTCAATCTAAGGTAGAAGGGAGGTGGTTGTTAGGCACACGTTCATAGGTGAGAATGATGATGAGTGTCACGGATCATCACATTCATCAAGTTGAGGAACAAGTGATATCTTAGAACAAGAACAAGCTAAATTGAATAGAAGAACAATAGTAATTGCATTAATACTTGAGGTATAGCAGAGCTCCACACCTTAATCTATAGTGTGTAGAAACTCCACCGTTGAAAATACATAATAACAAGGTCTAGGCATGGCCGAATGACCAGCCTCCCAATGATCTAAGAACTAGGCATCCAAAGATGATCCTAAGATCGAAAAATGATCAAAAGATTAGATTACAATAGTAAAAGGTCCTATTTGTAGAGAACTAGTAGCCTAGGGTTTACAAAGATGAGTAAATGACATAAAAATGCACTTCCGGGCCCACTTGGTGTGTGCTTGGGCTGAGCATTGAAGCTTTCATGTGTAGAGACTTTTCTTGGAGTTAAACGCCAGCTTTTGTGCCAGTTTGGGCGTTTAACTCCCATTCTTGTGCCAGTTCCGGCGTTTAACGCCGGGCAGTTTTGAGCTGATTTGAAACGCCGGTTTGGGCCATCAAATCTCGGGCAAAGTATGGACTATTATATATTGCTAGAAAGCCCAAGATGTCTACTTTCCAACGCAATTAAGAGCGCGCCAATTGAGCTTCTGTAGCTCTAGAAAATCCGCTTCGAGTGCAGGGAGGTCAGAATCCAACAGCATCTGTAGTCCTTTTTAGCCTCTGAATCAGATTTTTGCTCAGGTCCCTCAATTTCAGCCAGAAAATACCTGAAATCACAGAAAAACACACAAACTCATAGTAAAGTCCAGAAAAGTGAATTTTAACTAAAAACTAATAAAAATATAACAAAAACTAACTAAAACATACTAAAAACATACTAAAAACAATGCCAAAATGCGTATAAATTATCCGCTCATCACAACACCAAACTTAAATTGTTGCTTGTCCCCAAGCAACTGAAAATCAAATAAGATAAAAAGAAGAGAATATGCAATGAATTCCAAAAATATCTATGAAGATCAGTATTAATTAGATGAGCGGGGCTTTTAGCTTTTTGCCTCTGAATAGTTTTGGCATCTCACTCTATCCTTTGAAATTCAGAATGATTGGCTTCTATAGGAACTCAGAATCCAGATAGTGTTATTGATTCTCCTAGTTAAGTATGATGATTCTTGAACACAGCTACTTTATGAGTCTTGGCCGTGGCCCAAAGCACTCTGTCTTCCAGTATTACCACCAGATACATACATGCCACAGACACATAATTGGGTGAACCTTTTCAGATTGTGACTCAGCTTTGCTAGAGTCCCCAATTAGATGTGTCCAGGGTTCTTAAGCACACTCTTTTTGCCTTGGATCACAACTTCATTATTTTTTTCCTTTTTTCTTTTTTTTTTCATTTTCTCTTTTCTCTCTTTTTTTTGAATATTCACTGCTTTTTCTTGCTTCAAGAACTATTTTTATGATTTTTCAGATCCTCAGTAACATGTCTCCTTTTTCATCATTCTTTCAAGAGCCAACATTCATGAACAACAAATTCAAAAAACATATGCACTGTTTAAGCATACATTTAGAAAACAAAAGCATTGCCACCACATCAAAATAATTAGTCTGTTATAAAATTCAGAATTCATGCAATTCTTCTCTTTTTCAATTAAGAACATTTTTTTATTTAAGAAAGGTGATGGATTCATAGGACATTCATAACTTTAAGGCATAGACGCTAAGACACTAATGATCATAAGACACAAACATAGATAAACATAAGCATGAAAATTCGAAAAACAAGGAAATAAAGAACAAGGAAATTAAAGAACGGGTCCACTTTAGTGATGGCGGCTTGTTCTTCCTCTTGAAGATCTTATGGAGTGCTTCAGCTCCTCAATGTCTCTTCCTTGCCTTTTTTGTTCCTCTTTCATGATTCTTTGATATTCTCTAATTTCATGGAGGAGGATGGAATGTTCTTGGTGCTCCACCCTTAGTTGTCCCATGTTGGAACTCAATTCTCCTAGGGAGGTGTTGATTTGCTCCGAATAGTTTTGTGGAGGAAAGTGCATCCCTTGAGGCATCTCAGGAATTTCATGATGAGTGGGATCTCTTGTTTGCTCCATCCTTTTCTTAGTGATGGGCTTGTCCTCATCAATGAGGATGTCTCCCTCTATGTCAACTCCAACCGAATAACAGAGGTGACAAATGAGATGAGGGAAAGCTAACCTTGCTAAGGTAGAAGACTTGTCCGCCACCTTATAAAGTTCTTGGGATATGACCTCATGAACTTCTACTTCCTCTCCAATCATGATGCTATGAAGCATGATAGCCCGGTCTATAGTAACTTCGGACCGGTTGCTAGTGGGAATGGTTGAGCGTTGGATAAACTCCAACCATCCCCTAGCCACGGGCTTGAGGTCATGCCTTCTCAGTTGAACTGGCTTCCCTCTTGAATCTCTCTTCCATTGAGCGCCCTCTTCACAAATGTCTATGAGGACTTGGTCCAACCTTTGATCAAAGTTGACCCTTCTAGTGTAAGGGTGTTCATCTCCTTGCATCATGGGCAAGTTGAATGCCAACCTTACATTTTGCGGACTAAAATCTAAGTATTTCCCCCGAACCATTGTAAGCCAATTCTTTGGGTCCGGGTTCACACTTTGATCATGATTCTTGGTGATCCATGCATTGGCATAGAACTCTTGAACCATTAAGATTCCGACTTGTTGAATGGGGTTGGTAAGAACTTCCCAACCTCTTCTTTGAATATCATGTCGGATCTCCAGATATTCACTCTTTTTGAGTTTGAAAGGGACCTCGGGGATCACCTTCTTCATGGCCACAACTTCATAGAAGTGGTCTTGATGCACCCTTGAGATGAATCTCTCCATCTCCCATGACTCAGAGGTGGAAGCTTTTGCCTTCCCTTTCCTCTTTCTAGAGGTTTCTCCAGCCTTGGATGCCATAAATGGTTATGGAAAAACAAAAAGCAATGGTTTTACGACACCAAACTTAAAAGTTTGCTCGTCCTCGAGCAAAAGAAAAAAGAAGAGAGTAGAAGAAGAAGAAATAGAGGAGATGGAGATGGCTTTGTGGTTCAGCCAAAGGGGGAGAAGTAGTGTTTAGGTTGTGTGAAAATGAAGGAGTAAAGATGGGTTTATATAGGGGTGGAGAGAGGGGTAGGGTTCGGCCATTATGGGTGAGTTTGAGAGGGAAAGTGGTTTGAATTTGAATGGTGAGGTAGGTGGGGTTTTATGAAGGATGGATGTGAGTGGTGAAGAGAATAGTGGGTTTTTATAGGTAAGGGGGTTTTTGGGGAAGAGTGGTTGAGGTGATTGGTGAATGGATGAAGAAGAAGAGAGAGGGTGGTGGGGTAGGTGGGGATCCTGTGGGGTCCACAGATCCTGAGGTGTCAAGGAAAATTCATCCCTGCACCAAGTGGCGAGCAAAAGTGCTCTTTATGCCAATTCTGGCGTTAAACGCCGGGCTGGTGCCCATTTCTGGCGTTTAACGCCAGCTTCCTGCCCTTTCCTGGTGTTTAACGCCAGTCTGGTGCCCCTTTCTGGCGTTAAACGCCCAGAATGGTGCCAGACTGGGCGTTAAACGCCCATTTGCTGCCCTTACTGGCGTTTAAACGCCAGCAATGTCTTCCTCTAGGCTGTGCTATTTTTCTTTCTATTTTTCATTTTGTTTTTGCTTTTTCAATTGATTTTTTGATTTCCCATGATCATCAACCTACAGAAAACATGAAATAACAAAGGAAAATAGATTAAATATAACATTGGGTTGCCTCCCAACAAGCGCTTCTTTAATGTCAGTAGCTTGACAGAGGGCTCTCATGGAGCCTCACAGATACTCAGAGCAACGTTGGAACCTTCCAACACCAAACTTAGAGTTTGAATGTGGGGGTTCAACACCAAACTTAGAATTTGGTTATGGCCTCCCAACACCAAACTTAGAGTTTGACTGTGGGGGCTCTGTTTGACTCTGTTTTGAGAGAAGCTCTTCATGCTTCCTCTCCATGGTGACAGAGGGATATCCTTGAGCCTTAAACACAAAGGATTCTTTATTCACTTGAATGATCAATTCTCCTCTGTCCACATCAATCACAGCCTTTGCTGTGGCTAGGAAGGGTCTGCCAAGGATGATAGATTCATCCATGCACTTTCCATTCTCTAGGACCATGAAATCAGCAGGGATGTAATGGTCTTCAATCTTTACCAGAACATCCTCTACAAGTCCATAAGCTTGTTTTCTTGAATTGTTTGCCATCTCTAGTGAGATTCTTGTAGCTTGCACCTCAAAGATCCCTAGCTTCTCCATTACAGAGAGAGGCATGATGTTTATGCTTGACCCTAGGTCACACAGAGCCTTCTTAAAGGTCAAGGTGCCTATGGTACAGGGTATTGAAAACTTCCCAGGATCTTGTCTCTTTTGAGGTAGTTTCTGCCTAGTCAAGTCATCCAGTTCTTTGGTGAGCAAAGGGGGTTCATCCTCCCAAGTCTCATTACCAAATAACTTGTCATTTAGCTTCATGATTGCTCCAAGGTACTTAGCAACTTGCTCTTCAGTGACATATTCATCCTCTTCAGAGGAAGAATACTCATCAGAGCTCATGAATGGCAGAAGTAAATCCAATGGAATCTCTATGGTCTCAGTGTGAGCCTCAGATTCCCATGGTTCCTCATTAGGGAACTCATTGGAGGCCAGTGGACGTCCATCGAGGTCTTCCTCAGTGGCGCTCACTGCCTCTTTCTCCTCTCCAAATTCGGCCATGTTGATGACCTTGCACTCTCCTTTTAGATTCTCTTCTGTATTGCTTGGAAGAGTACTAGGGGGAGTTCAGTAACTTTCTTACTCAGCTGACCCACTTGTGCCTCCAAGTTCCTAATGGAGGACCTTGTTTCAGTCATGAAACTTTGAGTGGTTTTGATTAGATTAGAGACCATGGTTGCTAAGTCAGAGTCGCTTTGCTTAGAATTCTCTGTCTGTTGCTGAGAAGATGATGGAAAAGGCTTGCCATTGCTAAACCTGTTTCTTCCACCATTATTGTTGTTGAAACCTTGTTGAGGTCTCTGTTGATCCTTCCATGAGAGATTTGGATGATTTCTCCATGAAGGATTATAGGTGTTTCCATAGGGTTCTCCCATGTAATTCACCTCTTCCATTGAAGGGTTCTCAGGATCATAAGCTTCTTCTTCAGATGAAGCGTCCTTAGTACTGCCTGGTGTAGCTTGCATTCCAGATAGACTTTGAGAGATCATATTGACTTGCTGAGTCAATATTTTGTTCTGAGCCAATATGGCATTTAGAGTATCAATCTCAAGAACTCCTTTCTTCTGATTCGTCCCATTGTTCACAGGATTCCTTTCAGAAGTGTACATGAATTGATTATTTGAAACCATTTCAATGAGTTCTTGAGCTTCTGCAGGCGTCTTCTTCAGATGAAGAGATCCTCCAGCAGAGCTGTCCAATGACATCTTGGACAGTTCAGACAGACCATCATAGAAGATACCTATGATGCTCCATTCAGAAAGCATGTCAGAAGGACACTTTCTGATCAATTGTTTGTATCTTTCCCAAGCTTCATAGAGGGACTCACCTTCCTTCTATCTGAAGGTTTAGACTTCCACTCTAAGCTTACTCAATTTTTGAGGTGGAAAGAACTTTGCCAAGAAGGCATTGACTAGCTTTTCCCAAGAGCTCAGGCTTTCTTTAGGTTGTGAGTCCAACCATATCCTAGCTCTGTCTCTTACAGCAAAAGGGAATAGCATAAGTCTGTAGACCTCAGGGTCTACCCCATTGGTCTTGACAGTGTCACAGATTTGTAAGAATTCAGCTAAAAACTGATGAGGATTTTCCAATGGAAGTCCATGGAACTTGCAATTCTGTTGCATTAGAGAAACTAATTGAGGCTTAAGCTCAAAGTTGTTTGCTCCAATGGCAGGGATAGAGATGCTTCTCCCATAGAAGTCGGGAGTAGGTGCAGTAAAGTCACCCAGCACCTTCCTTGCATTGTTAGCATTGTTGTTGTTTTCGGCCGCCATGGGTTCTTCTTCTTTGAAGATTTCTGTTAGGTCCTCTACAGAGAGTTGTGCCTTAGCTTCTCTTAGCTTTTGCTTCAAGGTCCTTTCAGGTTCAGGGTCAGCCTCAACAAGAATGCTTTTGTCTTTGCTCCTACTCATATAAAAGAGAAGAGAACAAGAAAATATGGAATCCTCTATGTCATAGTATAGAGATTCCATGAGGTGTCAGAGGAAAAGAAAAATAGAAGGAGAGGTAGAAGAATTCGAACTTATCAAAAGAGATGGAGTTCGAATTGTTCATTGAGGATTAGTCCATAAATAGAAGGATGAGAGAAGAGGGGAAGTAATTTTTGAAAATAAGTAACAGATTTTAAAATCATTTTGAAAAAATACTGATTGATTTTCGAAAACTAAGAGTGGAAAAGAAATCAAGTGATTTTTGAAAAAGATTTTGAAATTAGAAATTAAAAAGATATGATTAAAAAAAACTATTTAAAAAGATTTGATTCTGAAAATTAATGACTTGGCTAACAAGAAAAGATATGATTCAAACATTTAAACCTTTCTCAACAGAAAAGGCAACATACTTGAAATGTTGAATCAAATCATTAATTGATTGCAAGTATTTTTGAAAATGGAAAGAAATTAATTTTGAAAACATATGATTGAGAAGATTTGATTTGAAAAAGATTTGATTTTGAAAACTTTTGAAAACTTGAAAAAATTTGAATTAAAAAACAGAATCTTCCCTCTTTTGCCATCCTGGCGTTAAACGCCCAAAACTCACCCCTTTTGGGCGTTAAACGCCCAGCCATGCACCCTGGCTGGCGTTTAAACGCCAGTTTTCCTTCTTCACTGGGCGTTTCGAACGCCCAGCTTTTTCTGTGTAATTCCTCTGCTGTATGTTCTGAATATTCAATTCTCTATATTATTGACTTGAAAAGACACAAATTAAAAATATTTTTGAATTTTTAATGATGAGGAATAATCAAAATGCAACTAAAATCAAATAGCAATGCATGCAAGACACCAAACTTAGAAGTTTGTATACTATTGACACTAACAAAATGAGAATGCATATGAGAAACAATAAAACACTCAAGACAAGAGAATTTAAAGATCAAAACAAGAAAATCATCAAGAACAACTTGAAGATCAATGAAGACACATGAATGAATGCAAGAAGAATAGAAACATGCAATTGACACCAAACTTAAAATGAGACACTAGACTTAACAAGAAACATAAAAAATATTTTTGGTTTTTATGATTTTGTAATTTTTTTTATTTTTCGAAAATTAAGTGGAAAAGAAAATAAAGATATCAAAATTCTTAATGAGAATTCCAGGAATCATGCAATGCTAGTCTAAAGCTTCAGTCTAAAGGAATTAGACATGGCTAGCCAAGCTTCAGCAGGACATTGCATTCAAGAGCTAAATTGATGAGGATCAATCAGCTTTGGTGATGATAAGAACATCACCTTGAAACACTTGAATTCATTCTTAAGAACTCTGAAGAAAAATACCTAATCTAAGCAACAAGATGAACCGTCAGTTGTCCAAACTCGACAATCCCCGGCAACGGCGCCAAAAACTTAGTGTACGAAATTGTGATTCATTCTTTTCACAACACAAACAGTCCCCGGTAATGGCTCCAAAAACTTGGTGCTCAATACCATGGTCTAAACATAATTTCACAACTTCGCACAACTAACCAGCAAGTGCACTGGGTCGTCCAAGTAATAAACCTTACGCGAGTAAGGGTCGATCCCACGGAGATTGTTGGTATGAAGCAAGCTATGGTCACCTTGTAAATCTTAGTCAGGCAGATTCAAATGGTTATGGATGATATATGAATAAAACATAAAATAAGGATAGAGATACTTATGTACTTCATTGGTGAGAATTTCAGATACGCGTATGGAGATGCTTTGTCCCTTCCGTCTCTCTGCTTTCCTACTGTCTTCATCCAATCCTTCTTACTCCTTTCCATGGCAAGCTGTATGTTGGGCATCACCGTTGTCAGTGGCTACAATCCCGTCCTCTCAGTGAAAATGTTCAACGCACCCTGTCACGGCACGGCTAATCATCTGTCGGTTCTCAATCAGGTTGGAATAGAATCCATTGATTCTTTTGCGTCTGTCACCAACGCCCAGCCTTCAGGAGTTTAAAGCTTGTCACAGTTATTCAATCATTGAATCCTACTCAGAATACCACAGACAAGGTTTAGACCTTCCGGATTCTCTTGAATGCTGCCAACAATTCTAGCTTATACCACGAAGATTCCGATTAAGGGATCCAAGAGATATCCACTCAATCTAAGGTAGAACGGAGGTGGTTGTCAGGCACACATTCATAGGTGAGAATGATGATGAGTGTCACGGATCATCACATTCATCAAGTTAAGGAACAAGTGATATCTTAGAACAAGAACAAGCTGAATTGAATAGAAGAACAATAGTAATTGCATTAATACTCGAGGTACAGCAGAGCTCCACACCTTAATCTATGGTGTGTAGAAACTCCACCGTTGAAAATACAAAAGAACAAGGTCTAGGCATGGCCAAATGGCCAGCCTCCCAATGATCTAAAAACTAGGCGTCCAAGGATGATCCTATGATCGAAAAATGATCAAAAGATTAGATTACAATAGTAAAAGGTCCTATTTGTAGAGAACTAGTAGCCTAGGGTTTACAAAGATGAGTAAATGACATAAAAATGCACTTCCGGGCCCACTTGGTGTGTGCTTGGGCTGAGCATTGAAGCTTTCATGTGTAGAGACTTTTCTTGGAGTTAAACGCCAGCTTTTGTGCCAGTTTGGGCGTTTAACTCCCATTCTTGTGCCAGTTCCGGCGTTTAACGCCGGACAGTTTTGAGCTGATTTGGAACACCGATTTGGGCCATCAAATCTCGAGCAAAGTATAGACTATTATATATTGCTGGAAAGCCCAGGATGTCTACTTTCCAACGCAGTTGAGAGCGCGCCAATTGAGCTTCTGTAGCTCCAGAAAATCCACTTCGAGTGCAGGGAGGTCAGAATCCTATAGCATCTGCAGTCCTTTTCAGCCTCTGAATCAGATTTTTGCTCAGGTGCCTCAATTTCAGCCAGAAAATACCTGAAATCACAGAAAAACACACAAACTCATAGTAAAGTCCAGAAAAGTGAATTTTAACTAAAAACTAATAAAAATATAACAAAAACTAACTAAAAGATACTAAAAATATACTAAAAATAATGCCAAAAAGCGTATAAATTATCCGCTCATCAGTATGAAATTATATTTTTATTATTTTAAATATTATAATAAGTGATTGTGTGTATATTTCTAGTTCTTATTAATATGTATAGTTTTAATTTGATACATCTAAACCAATTTGGATTGGTTAAGTGATCACTTAGTCATCCGCTTAAGTAAGTATTGGGGTTCGAATTCTGTGTGGTATGTATAGCAACTCATTGCCGGCCAATTGCAGACTTTAAAATAGAATTCAAATTCATGACGAATTAGTGCTTAACTTGTTGGGTAGGGGAATCGAATTCCCTAGCCTCCCAAGACCAATGGGTCCCATAGAATCTCCACTACCCCACCTTCTTTTCTCTCTTACTTTTACTCTTCTCCACACACTCTTCCCTATAAACCTTCAAGCAATCACATCCATATCTCTTTACAAAACAATCATCACTCCTACCAACACCTACCCACTTCAAATTCAAAATTTTCCACCCAATTCCCACCCATTCATTCGAACCCTACCCTATCCTGCCCCTATAAATAACCCCTCATACCACCTCTCCAACACACACTTCATACACTAAAGCCTCACTTGGTCGAATTCTCCTTTCCCCCTTTTCTCTACTACCACTTCTGTTCTTCCTCTACTCTTTTCTTCATATTTTGCTCGAGGACGAGCAAAGCTTTTAAGTTTGGTGTTGGAAAAGCTTTGCTTTTTTCTCTCTATTCATACTTATGGCACCCAAAGTCGAAGAGTCCTCTAGAAAGAGGAAAGAAAAAGTTGTTGCTTCCACCTCCGAGGCTCCGAACCTTGGGAGACGGAGAGATTCGTCACCAAAGCTCATCAAGACCACTTCTATGACGTAGTGACAAAGAAAATGGTGATTCCTGAAATCCTTTTTAGGCTAAAAAAGAATGAGTACCCGAAGATCTGAAGAGAAATCTAGAGGAGAGCTTGGGAAGTCCTAACCAATGCTATCCTAGAAGTTGAAATCTTGATGGTGCAAGAGTTCTACACTAATGCATGGGTCACTAAAAACCATGAAACTAGTGTGAACCCACATCCCAAAAATTGGAGCACCATGGTCCGAGGGCGACCCTTGAATTTCAGCCCAGAAAGTGTGAGGTTGGCACTCTATTTGCCAATGATGCAACGAGACCCACATCCTTACACTAGAATAATCAATTTTGATCAAAGGCTGGACCAAGTCCTTTCAGACATTTGAGTGAAAGGAGCTCAGTAGAAGAGGGATGCTCAAGGCAAGCCTGTCCAACTAAGAAGGCTTGACCTCAAGTCTGTAGCTAAAGGATGGTTGGAATTCATCCAATGCTCTATCATCCCTACTAGCAATCGGTCAGAAGTGACCATTGATAGAGCCACCATGATTCATTACATCATGATTGGAAGTGAGGTGGAGGTACATGAGGTAATACCTTAAGAGTTGTGCAAGAAAGCTGAAAAGCCTTCCACCTTAGCAAGGTTGGCTTTTCCCTACCTTATCTGTCACCTATGAAATTTAGTTGGAATTATCATAGAAGGAGACATCCCCATTGAGGAGAACAAGCCCATCACTAAAAGAAGGATGGAGCAAACAAGAGAGCCTACACATGCACCTCAACAAGAGCGTGAGGAGCTGCCTCAACAAGAAATCTCTGAGATGCCTTGAAGAGCGAAATTCTTGCGCGATCTAAAATTTTCACAAATAAATTCCTTGTTGTAAGTATAGCTTCTAGATCGACAAGAATTCCTGTCTTACAAAAATTTTGGTTGTCACAAGTAACAAACCCAATAAAATTTATAAACCAAAGTATTCAAACCTCGGGTTGTCTTCTCAAGGAATTGCAGGAAAGTGTGTTTTACTACTGGTTATGGAAAATAGTGTTTTCGGATTTTGAAAAGGTTTTGAACAAGAGAAATGAATTGCAGAAATTAATAAATTAATAACTAAGAAATCTCTTGGCAAGGTATGAAAACTGGAAGTCCTATCCTAGTTATCCTTATCAATGGTGATGAGAATTATATTTTTGCTACCACTAAGTCAACCTCTAACTATGAAGGTCAGTTAAGTGGACAAATTAATTTAACACCTAAAGTCCTAGTCAACTCGTCAAGAAAAGACTAGAGTTATAGGAATCTAAATTAATCAGCAAAGATAACAATTATCAATCACGAAGAGTTTGAAAACTCAGGAGTTACCAATTAATCAACCAAAATCAAAAGGGAAAAATCTAAATTATTTATATAATAAATAGAAGAAAGCAATCATGGGTCTGAAATACCTCAAATTATATTAAATGAAGATATAAATTCTAACATGGACAAGTTTCATAAATTAGATTGAAAAGAGAAATAAAAGGAACATTGAACCTGTAATTGAAGAAGATGAAAATATTCCTAAGTCCTTTAAGAGGAGTCCTAATCCTAATCCTAAGAGAGAAGAGAGAACCTCTCTCTCTCTAAAAACTACATCTAAATCCTAAAACTATGTATGAATGTATGTTGTGTGTTGTATCCAGTCTCTAGTGTATATTGATGAATGCATGGATTCCTCCATTTATAGCCCTTTAATTTGTGCTCTTTAGGCTTGGATCTGGACCAAAAAGGGCCTAGAAGTCGCTGGGGCCGACTTCTGCAAATTCTACAGATTGCACACGTCACGCGTCCGCGTGGGTCACGCGGTCGCGTCATCCGAAGTTTTGCTCTTCCACGCGGTCGCGTCAGTCATGCATCCGCGTTAGTTGTGTTTCGCAGGTCATGCGTTCGTATCATCCATGCACTCGCGTCGATTCTCTTTTGAGCTAAGCACGCGTTCGCGTCGTCCATGCGGACGCGTCGCTGCCAGTCTCTCCAAAAACTTCAATTTGTACTTTCCTTCCATTTCTGTATGTTTTCTTTCCATCCTTTAAGTCATTTCTGCTCTAAAAAACTTGAAAGTACTCAACACACAAATCACGGCATCGAATGGTAATAAAAGATAATTAAATTTGATTATTTTAAAGCATAGAAAACATGTTTTCTCATATGTCATTTCCTAAGGAAGGAATTGTAAAACCATGAAAATTCATATGAATAAGTAGGTGAAGAGTTGATAAAATCATTCAATTTAAGCACAAGATATATCATAAAATAGTGGTTTATCAACCTCCTCATACTTAAACAATAGCATGTCCTCATGCTAAATCCAAGAG